>NW_007726964.1:57360-83416 GCF_000696425.1 Galeopterus variegatus
TTAGGAATGTCTGGAAAGAGGCTAACTTTGCAAAATTGATTTTAAGCCATTTTAAAGATATGTGTAATTTATAACTTTTATTAGAGACAGTGTGGACATAAGGCTGGGAATTCCTGCAGATTTAGGAATGTCTGGAAAGAGGCTAACTTTGCAAAATTGATTTTAAGCCATTTTAAAGATATATGTAATTTATAACTTTTATTAGAGACAGTGTGGACATAAGGCTGGGAATTCCTGCAGGAAAAAAAAATCTATGATGCAGCATCGTATTGAGCAAGAGTTTGGAAATCATGGGCCTGAGTGATTACTTGAAAATATTGGAAATGGAAATGACTGATCTATTACCAAAAAGCATCCAAGCCAGAACACAGAAGCCATGAAGAAATCTATCTTCAATTCAAAAATATCTTCCCCTTGAGGAACAAAGTAGGACTGTTCATCATGACTGATTTACTTATACGTCATGACGGATTTATATCCTGCTTGTAAAATTCAGACGCTAGAGTGGAACAGAGCTTAAAAAGGGAACGAACAGGAGTCCTGCTTTCTTGGAAACTGAGAGAACCATAAACACGTAAAACAGCCTGGGAAGTGACCAAAATCCTCACGGCATTTGGATCAAGAAAAAGGGCGGCAGCAACAAGGGTAATACATTTTTCATAGTTGACACATGTGACTGATAAGTGGAAAAAGTTGAAATAGATCAAAATGATTACGTGATGTCTTCAGTGGAAAACTAGGCATTGTCTAGTCCTGGATTTTCTCATTCTATGGGGTTCGCGCCTTTCGTTTTACTTAAGCTATTTTATAGTTCTGTAGATCGTAGATAACGCTAGCAATGCAAATTGTTCTTGCCCATAGACCTGCGACTTAGTTCTATCAGGTAGAAAAACAATTACTTTCCTTCCTTTCTTCCCATGGAAAAAGGCTAGTTTGGATCTATTTGTAAATTCTCTGTTATCGTTTCTTGTCTGCCTGTATGTGTTTGGCTCTTTGAACTATTGTACCATTTCACTGGTTTCCTCATTAACGGATAAGTTAAATAAAGTCTTTGCCATATGTGTATTATATATTTCTATAACAATCATCATCATACCCTCCTTTAAAACATTTATCAGGAAGTTTTGGCTACAAATAATCAAAACCCCTGACTCAACTGGCTTAACTGGTAAGGAAGATTCACTACCCAACACCGTAATGAGTCCAAGCGGGGGAGGGCTGCAGGGTTGTCTAAGTCTGCAACTCAAAGACGTGAAAACCCAGGTTGTCCCCACCCGCTGCTCTGCTCCGCGTGGCTCCTCTTGTTGGCGAGGCTCCCTTCATGGTAACAAGGTGACTGCGGCAGTTCTTTTGCCTCCAGCAGGCATGAAAATGTCCAGTGCGTGCGTGAGAAAAGCACGTCCTTCCATCCATCCCTTTTTAGGCGTGAGACTTCCAGAGAAGCCAGTGGGAGACATGCTGTCTCACACCTCCTTGGGAGGAATTGTATCAGGACGACCCAGTAGCTGGCCCAGTGAGGCACGTGACCATGTGACAAAGGGGTGTGGTCTCTATCGAACTGTACTCCGATCTAAAGATGAGCACACAGCGTGGTGGTTTGGTCAGCATCTGCCACCCGTGGGAACGGTGTCTGCTCCCCCCTCCTGCTGAAGATGTGGCTGTGACAACGTCCCCAAGCTCCAGGCTGTGACAACGTCCCCTAGCTCCGGGATCAGGGCCGACAACCCTCCGGCCTTCCTGCTGACTCCCCTGGGATCCGAGAGCCCGAAAAACAGATGGAGCCCTCAGATCACTGGCTCTCTCTATTCTCAGAACAAAGCAAGTGGCAGTGGCTCAGGAGAAACGCTGTCCTCTTATCCTCTGTAAAACCCCCCGCGGTGGGCAGCGGGGCTGGCACTAACAGAGTGGGGTGCGCTCGCCCACACAGCACGAAAAGCCCATGGCCGAAGCACGAGGCCTTGCACAGAGGGAGAAAGGTTCATCTCAGGGGCTACTGTGAGCAGGTGGGACAGGTGCACCGCAGTCGCGCCTCCCCAGCCCGGCGAAGGCCGACATCTATGCGGAAGTGCTTAGGGACAGCGTGAGGCGCGTGAGGCGACGGGAGCGCCATCGGTTACAGGGTCGAAGCGTCCTTGAGTGATCTGCGCCTGGGCCATCTGACCCAGAGAGACAGTGAGTAATACGTATGTGGGGATCAGAGCCACAAAGCTATGTAGTAATTTGTTGTACAGCTATAAATAAGTAATACACCTTACAGTAAATGTAATTTGATATACTGTTCTCTCCTTTTGATATTCAGTGTATTATTGTGATTGTTTTATCTTTCTTTCTTTTTCTATTTATTTGTTTATTTTTTTAGCTCCCACTCATTAGTGAGGACATGTGGTGTTTCTCTTTCTGTGCCTGGCTTATTTCACTTAACATAATTTTCTCCATGCTTATCCATGTTGCTGTGAATGGAAAAATTTCATCCTTTTTTTATGGCAGAGTAGTATTCCATTGTGTATATGTGCCGCATTTTCCTTATCCAGTCACCTCGCAGCAGACATTTAGGTTGGTTCCAACTCTTCGCTATTGTAAATAGAGCTGCAATAAACATGGGAGTGCAGGTATCCCTTCAACATGATGATTTCCACTCCTTTGGGTACATACCCAGCAGTGGGATTGCTGGATCTTATGGCAGTTCTATCTGTAGTTGTTTGAGAAACCTCCATACCAGTTTCCATAACAGCTGCACTAACTTACAGTCCCACCGACAGTGTAGGGGGGTTCCCCTTTCTCCACATCCTCACCAGCATTTGTTATTTTCTGTCTTTTTGATACTTGCCAGTCTAACTGGGACACACCTCAGATTTAAGTTCTATTTCCCAACACGTTGCTCAAAATGAGTCTGATGAATCCAACAGATATCATCAACATCATCACCATCATTTCATATCCATGAATAAATATTACATAAATAGCCTTTTCATGTCAGTCTTCACCCAACTTTTGTAGATGTTGTTAAAGCATTACAATTACTTTGCTTCTGCTAAGCAAAATGAGGGATTAATATTTATTGAGCATCTACTAACTTGCAAGGATGGTGCTAATTTACATTTCTGATCTTGTTTAATTCTTACAGCAACAATAACAGCACGCATCTTAATTTTATTATAACTGGTAAGGAATCAGGCTCAGTACCTTTGCAAAGCAGTGGCCCGAGGTCGTACAGCTGGAGAGCAGTAGCATTTAAGCACAGGTGTGTGGAATGGTGAAGCGGGGTCCATCAGTACCCTCACCCCTGCCTTCACTTCAATACCTCCCATCATCCTCCCTGGACTTTCTCTGATCCTGATAGTCTTTCAAAAGACAGATGTAAGTTTTCAGAAGGACATATTAGCATCCAAAATAAAGTGGCAGTGTTACATTACTTACTCATAATTTACTAGTAGTTCCCAGGATTCCTGAGACATTACGTTTTGTGGGTTCGAATTAATTACTGTTCCACCTGACTCAAATTCATTTAATTGGCAGTAGCTGTGACAGCAGCAATTTTCTCTACCTGCACACACACTGCATTACAAGCCAACATTACCTTGGATTTGCTCTCTGTGTTTGCCTCGGATTTCTTTCTGCACTATGACGACTCTTTTGCACTGATTAATTGCACTGGACTTTTGAATCACTTTTGCTAAATGCATACTCTCAGGTCTATGTCGGAGCTTCTTTTCTTTGTGTGTGTGTGACCGGTAAGGGGATCGCAACCCTTGGCTTGGTGTCGTCTGGCGCTCAGCCAGTGAGCGCACCGGCCATCCCTATATAGGATCCGAACCCGCGGCAGGGGCGCCGCTGCACTCCCAGCGCCGCACTCTCCCGAGTGAGCCACGGGCCGGGCCCAGATCTTCTTTTAATCCCTAAAAATACCCCCTAAGGTATCTGAGATCTGTCATGTCATGCGTAGGCAAAGAACATTGTCTACATTTATTAAGCACAATTTCAGTTCATTTCCTCAAGACACTCTTCAAAACTACTGATAAAGTTGCAAGATATTGACATCTATTGCAGTTAGCCTGCTTAAAATCCAGACCTTTGTGTAAGAGAGAGTGCTTAATATTTAAGAAAAAAGGTGCAAATATCAAGCTGGATTGCCTTTTTCTGTGCAACTCTCTTAAATATATAACGAATGGAAGGGCATTTTGTTTGTGGCAAACCCTCAAATATCCGGTATCTTTTTTCTTTTTTTCTTTCTTTCTTTTTTTTTTTTTTTTTTGTTTTTTTCTGTTGCTCTATCAGAATTTACGGATTCCACAATCTTAAAAATGTGTCTTACTACAGAGCAGGCCCCCACAGTGGGCTGGGTACATGTCAGCCTTAGGCTGATGTTTGTGCCATGTTCATTTACTTCTTTATTACTTCTCTGGCTCTTCTCTGGATTATTACAACTTAGTAAATTCATCTGGCATGTCTCTCACCATTACCCCAGCACTATTTTTCTTTTATTTCAAACTGTCCAGACACAGAAGAACCTCTCAAATGCATAATTAGGGAAATTAAAAACTGGTATTTTTTGCAGTAATGCTTTTTCACATCTGCAGAAGGGTGAGACAGCACTATAATAAATTCAACATTCCCAGGGCTTCACTTCAACAACTACCAAAAAAAAGAATCCAATTAGCAATCACAATCTCTGGAGCTATATATATAGGAAAAAGACAGATGCTCTGTGTCAAACAGCATTGAGTCTCTGGTAACAAAGCACTGGGCTTGCTGGAGTGAATAAAATGTTGGCTTTGAGGGCAGCAAGACAGAATTTCAAAGTCTTAGTTATAAAAAGTTTTAAAGCAATGTCCCCGATATAACTACAGTGTGAACCTCTCACTTAAAAAAAGAGTGCAAAACCATGCCTGTTAACAAATAAGCCCTTCAGACACATTTTTATTTTCATAACAGAAATTACCCAGAAAACAAGATTTCAACATGCCTCCCATTCTGCTTCCCCTAAAACAACTATTGTCTATTGTTTGGCCAAAATAAAACAAAATAAGTAATACTGCAAATTCCAAGTTCAGTGGTACTGTGTCTTTTCCTTGCTTGGCTGGTGGAAACTCTGCCAACTTCCTCTTAACTTTTATAAGATACTTTCTGCCAGTCTTTTTGTATTTTATTTCTATGACCACAGAAAGGTCAACATCATACGGATTCATTTTATGTTTATTCATATTTGCTTTGTGTCCTAGCACATAGCAAATATGATGTTTGAAAATTAGAACGCAAATGTCCTAACTGTTGGGTAAAGTTTCTATGGAGCTTATTAGATCAAGCCTATTAGTGTATTGATCAACTTTTCTGGTATTGCTTTTCTGCCTGAATGATTAATTCTGGGAGCTGAGTACTAAGTTCTCTCACTATAATTAGGGATTTGTCAACTTCTCCTGAAAAGTCTGTCAAATTTTGCTTTATCTATTTTGATGGTATGTTTTAGGAATACATAAATTCAGAATTTTTACCTCCTGTGAGGTTAGTTAATTTTTAATTCTTTTACTCTAATCTGTGTGTCTACTATTAATATAGCTAATAGATTCCTTTTGGTTATCCTTGTATCTTTTTTATCTTTCATATGTTTTTTCTTTTTTTAATTTCCACATTTCTACTTTATTATTTGGGGGAGGTATTATAGCACATTGCTGGATTTGTTTTCTTACCCAATCTGATAATTACTGACTTAACAAGAAAATTTAATCTGTCTACTTTTATTGTAACTACTGTTCTACTTGGAGTTAGGTTTACTATCTTATTTTGCACTTTCTATTTAATGTTATTTTTCTTTTTCTTCGCTTTTGTTTTTCTCTCTTCCTACTTCCTACGGGAACTTTTTTTGGGTGGCACTTCTATTCTACATTGTACTGGAGGTTCTAGCCAGAGCAGTTAGGCAAGAAAAAGAAAGAAAAGACACCCATAATGGACAAGTTCAGCAAGGTTGCAGAATATGAGATCAATATACAAAATCAATCTTATTAAGAAAGCAATTCCATTTACAATAGCATCAAAAAAATTAAAATACTTAGGAATAAATTTAATGAAAGCACTGCAAGCCTTGTACATCAAAAACTACAAAGCATGAAAGAAAGACAATAAAAGCAAATAGAAAGGTATCCTATATTCATGGATTGATGATAAGACTTAATATCGTTAAGATGGCAATACCCTCCAAATTGACCCACAGAGTCAATACAATCCCTATCAAATTGCCAGCTGCTTTTTTGCAGAAATTGACAAGCTGATCCTAAAATTCATATGTAAATTCAAGGGACCCAGAATACCCAAAACAATCTTGAAAAGGTAGAACAAAATTGCAGGACTCACACTCCTGATTTCAAAATTTACTGCAAAGCTAGAATAATTAAAACAATGAGGTACTGGCTATGGCTAGACACACAGATAAATTGAATAGGATTGACAGTCCAGAGAAAAACCCATACACCTGTGCTCAAAAGATTTTAGGCAAGACAACTCAAACAGGAAAAGAGAGTCTTCTCAATAAATGTGCTGGGATAATTGGATATTTACATGCAAAAGAATGAACTTGGACCCTTCTTACCATATGCAAAAATTAACTCAAAATGGATCGGGCCGGCCCGGTGGCGCACTGCTACAGTGCGCCGCTTGGGAGCGTGGCGGCGCTCCCGCCGAGGGTTTGGATCCCACATACAGACCGGTTCCCGCTCACTGGCTGAGCGAGGTGCAGGCGCAACACCGAGGGTTGCGATCCCGTTGCCGGTCCTGGTCCGGTACGGGCACGACACTGAGGGTTGCGATCTGTTGCCAGACACGAAAAAAGACAAAAAGGAAAAAAAAAAAAATGGATCAAAGACCTAAATGTAAGAGCTAAAATTATAAAACTCTCCCACCCCCCACCCCCCACCCAAAATAGATATAAATCTTTACAACCTTGGATTAGGGAATGGTTTCTTAAACATGACACCTAAAACACAAGCGACCAAAGAAAAAATTAGATAAATTGAACTTCAAAATTAAAAACTTTTTTGGGGCCGGCCTGTGGCTCACTCGGGAGAGTGCGGTGCTGATAACACCAAGGCCCCGGGTTCGGATCCCATATAGGGATGGCCGGTTCACTCACTGGCTGAGCGTGGTGCTGACAACACCAAGTCAAGGGTTAAGATCCCCTTACCGATCATTTTTAAAAAAAAAAAAAATTAAAAACTTTTGTGCTTCAAAGAGCACTGTTCAAGAAAGTGAAAAGACAACCCACAGAATGGGAGAAAATATTGGCCAGCCATATATCTAATAAGAGTTCCTAGAATATATAAAGAATTCTCTCAACTAAATAGAAAGACAGACAACCTAATTTTAAAATGGGCAAAGAATTTAAGTAGACATTTCTCCACAGAAGATATATAAGTGGTCTAATCAGCACATGCAAAGATGATCAACCTCATTAGTCATTAAAGAAATGCAAATGAAAATCATAATAAAATACCACTTCACACCCAGTAGGATAGTAAAATTAAAAAGTCAGTCACAAGTGTTGGTGAGAATGTGGAGGAACTGGTGGGAATGCAAACTGGTGCAGCCACTGTGGAAAACAGTTTGGCTGTTTCTTAAAGTATTGAACATAGAGTTACCACATGACCCAGCAGCTCCACTCCTGAGTGTGTATCGCCAAGAGAATTGAAAACATGTCTGCACAAGAACTTCTACATGAATGTTCATATCAGCACGTCCTTAATAGCCAAAAAATGAAAACCACCCTAATTTCCATCAACTGATCAATGGATAAACAAAATGTGGTATATCCATACAATGGAAAATTTTCATCCATGAGAAGGCATGAAGCACTGATACATGCTACAACATGGATGAACCTTGAAAACATTATGCTAAGAGAAAGAAGCCAGACACAAAGAGCCACATAGTGTATGATTCCTGTATGAAATGTTCAAAGTAGACAAATTCATAGAGACAGAAAGAAGCTGAATGGTTGCCAGGGGCTGGGGCGGGGGGGGAGAATGGGGAAGGCTGCTGATAGGTACAGGGTTTCTTTATGGGATGATGAAAAATGTTCTGAACTATAGTAGCCAAAACAGCATGGTACTGGCATAAAAAGAGACACGTGGCCCAATCCCAATAAAACAGAAATAGAGAACCCAGAAGTCAACCCAGGCACTTACAGCCAATTGAACTTTGACAAAAGCATCAAGAACATACATTGGGGAAAGAACACTCTTCAGCTTTCAGGAAAACTGGATATCCATGTGTAGAAGAATGAAACTAGACCCAGACCTCTCACCATATACCAAAGTCAACTCAAAATGGATTAAAGACTTAAGTATAAGACCTGAAACTATAAAACTCCTAGAAGAAAACATAGGGGAAACACTTCAGGATGTAGGTCTGGGCAAAGACTTTATACATAAGACCCCCAAAGCACAAGCAACAGAAGAAAAAATAAACAAATGGGATTATATCAGACTGAAAAGCTTCTACACAGCAAAGGAAACAATCAACAGAGTGAAAAGACAAGCTACAGAATGGGAGAAAATATTTGCAAATCATACATCCAACAAGGGATTAATATCAAGAATATACAAGGAACTCAAACAACTTAACAGTAAAAAAAAACAAAACAAAACATTAAATAACAATCCAATTAAAAATAGGCAAAAGAGCTAACTAGATATTTTTCAAAGGAAGACATACAAATGGCCAACAGATACATGAAAAACTGCTCAGCATCACTAAGCATCAGGGAAATGCAAATCAAAACCACAGTGCAGTATCATCTCACCCCAGTTAGCCTGGCCATTTCAAAAAGCCAGAGAACAACAAATGCTGATGAGGATGTGGAGAGAAGGGAACTCTCCTACACTGTTGATGGGACTGTAAATTAATGCATCCATTATGGAAAACAGTATGGAGGTTCCTCAAACAACTACAGGTAGAACTGCCATATGATCCAGCAGTCACACTAATGGGGATATACCCAGAGGGAAGGAAATCATCATGTTGAAGGGACACCTGCACTCCCATGTTCATTGCAGCTCTATTTACAATAGCCAAGATATGGAACCAACCTAAATGTCCGCTGTCAGATGACTGGATAAGAAAAATGTTGCACATACACAATGGAATACTACTCTGCCTTAAAAAAGAATGAAATCCCGCCATTCGCAGCAACGTGGATGAGCTTGGAGAAAATTATGTTAAGTGAAATAAGCCAGACACAGAAAGAGAAATAGCACATGTCCTCACTCATGAGTGGGAGCTAAGAGAGAAAGAGGGAGGGAGGGAGGGAGGGAGGGAAGAAGGAAGGAAGGAAGGAAGGAAGGAAGGAAGGAAGGAAGGAAGGAAGGCCACAATAACACACTGAGCTTTTAGAAGGAAAGAACAAACCTTATGGTCACTAGAGGTGGGGAACCGGGAGAGGGAAGGGGGTTAGTGAGAAACTGGATAAGGGACACAAAGAATAATTACGATTTGTAATGATGAACATGCTAATAATATTGATTCGATCATCACGTACTGTACACAAATACTGATAGTCAACTCTGTACCCCATAAATATGTATAATCAATTAAGTTTCAATTTAAAAAATTTTTTTTAACTATTCAGCAAACACAAAAAAAGGAAAAGAAAATGTTTTTAACTTAGACAGTGATGATGGGTGCCCAGCTTTGTGAATTTATGAAAAACCACTGAACTGTGTACTCCAACTGTGTATTACGACTCTTTTTTTCCCAAGCAGCTCCGGCTGCCTCCCTCAGCTCCACGCCTGCTGCACGGGCGGGAAGAGCGTGCCTGGAGGGGTGGAGCCAGGGGTAGAAGAATGACATGGGACCTGCTTCAAACTCAGGCAAAGAGGACCTGTTCTGTCAAATCTGTGAGTCTGGAGAAAGGATTAGAACAGGGAAGGGGACCCAAGCAGATGATAGGCACCAGAAGCAAACCCTGCAAGTGACAGATAATGTCCAAGTGGAGTCTGGGGTGACAGGGACATGGAACAAGATAGTCAGCACCCAGGCCAGCAACACCTGGGAGATGTCCTGAGCCTGCGGAACCTCACACTGTGCAATAAGTGTATTCCTGAAATCTAAAGAATCGGTCTGATGATAAAATCCTGCTTGGAATGTGTTTAGAAGGGCTGACTCCTAAAAGGGAATTCCATAGGGAAACAGATTTTATTAAAAATCAAATTCACCTTGTGATTTTTCTGTTGGATAAAACTAAATTTTTGTCGTAGGGTTTATGGTATCCATGGTTCTTCCTCGTTTATTCGTTTGAATCAATTAGCAATTGCTGGTTGCATATTGAGTGCCACACACCATGTTTGTGCATTCATCCACTCAATTTTCACCACTCCAAAGGCATACAGGGAACCTTCAGACAGCCCTGCTCCCCAGGAGCTCACCCAGCATCCAAACAGCACCAGGCAGCAAGGACTAGGGCCCATCATGCTCTGGTCATGCTGGTGGCGGGACATCCCCACATCTATGGGACCCATGACACAGATACCAAGGAGCACAGAGAGCAGGGGCCTCACACTGCATCCTGGGCCATGCAAGCTGCAAATGTCCCCCACAAGACAATACAAGGTGCTGGCTCACCTCTGAGCTGCTCCAGCCAGTGAGGTGCTCGGTGGAGCCGCAGAGGAAACCCTGTCTCTGCCCAAAATGGGCTAGGTCACCAGTCTAGAAATGACTCTTCCCATCAAAGTGAATGGCGTTTAAATCCCCCCATCACCCATCACAAAGCAGAGGGCACAGAAGACTCACAGAGATGCAGAAAGCTGCCACACAGGAAAAACCAGAGGATAAGTCATTTCCAGGGGCAGAAACAACCCTGAAGGCAAAACCATTGAGGAGGGCACCCGCATTGAAAATCAGCTGGTGGAATTTTTATACTTAAACTGCACATTGTGGAAAGGCACTGAGAGTTCTCTGCACATGGACAAGCAGAGGAAGCAGAGCCTGGGAGAAGAGAAAACATCTGGGTCTTTCTCCTCGTTGCCCTCATCTGGCCATGGGTCGCACTGGCCCATTCATGAGTGTGTGTTGGGCTCCTCCAGAGCACGTCTGTGGGGTGTGATTAGTTGTAAGGCAGGGACGTAGCAAAATGAGCGAGGCTCTTCCGCAGAGGACCAGGTAGCCATTCTCAAGTCTTTGGCGTCTTCCTCCCACCTCGTGTTTGCAGGCGGGGTGCAGAAAGCCTCTCCAGACACCACACAGGTGGCCAATCCCCGGGTGTCCCAAGTGTGCTTCTTCCTGCACAAAGTGTACCCCCAGACCATCAGCACCAGCAGCCCAAGCTGGCCAGCAGCACTCCTGCAGGCAGACACTTTCAGCACGAGAGCAGGAAGCCAGAGGAAAGCAGCTTTAAACCCAAAGTCTATTATCTCACATAACAAGACCTTCAGGGGTGGGAGGTTTGGGGGCTGGTTCAGTGGCTCCAGGGTTCAGGACATTGAGTCTTTCCACTCTGTCACCTTCAGCACAGTCGCTAGGTCTGTCACCTGTCACCTTGTGGCTCCAGCAAGGCTTCTGCACCTCTGGCATTACTTGTAGATGTAATGTCCACTTAAAGAAGGGGGCAGTTTTCCTGCAGTACGTCTCCTTGAATCACAGGGGAAACCCCTTCCTAGAAGTCCTCAGACACTTCCCTCAGGTCCCACTGGGTGAGTCCCAGCTGGAACTGAAGGCCAAGAATGAGATTATCTAGCATTTTAACCTCTGCAGTGGGAGGAGGCTCTCCCGATACAAAAGAAGGAACTGGTGGTTGGATGGTCAATACCGTATATTCCAAACACATGTCCTCAGACACTTCCCTCAGGTCCCACTGGGTGAGTCCCAGCTGGAACTGAAGGCCAAGAACGAGATTATCTAGCATTTTAACCTCTGCGGTGGGAGGAGGCTCTCCCGATACAAAAGAAGGAACTGGTGGTTGGATGGTCAATCTCGTATATTCCGAACACACCGCTTCTGCCACAGGCTGTTCAGGAGTAACCTAACCATGTGATTTCTGTTGGAAGATGCTCGTGTGCAGCAAAGATGGAACTCTTTCACTGAGATCCTACTAACCCTATTTTAAAAAGCTTTCAGCGTGAGCAATTTTCCAGCTGGAGACGGGACAAGTCAGACTTGTGTGCAACCAGGTCTTCAATACTGCGTTCAACACACTGTCACATAATTTTCTTTTTATGTGTCTCTCTCCCACATTAGATTTAAGTCCTCCAGGACCTGGACGGTGTCTTATCAACTCTGAATCCCTGTAGGCTAAGTTGTGCCTGAGACAGGCATTTAATAAATTTCTGTTGTTTTTTTTTTTTTTTGTCTTTTTGTCTTTTTCCGTGTCTGGCAGCAGATCGCAACCCTCAGTGTCGCCCCCGTACCGGACCGGGACCGGCAACGGGATCGCAACCCTCGGTGTTGCTCCCGCGCCTCACTCAGCCAGTGAGCGGGAACCGGTCTGTATGTGGGATCCAAACCCTCGGCGGGAGTGCCGCCGCGCTTCCCAAGCGGCACACTATAGCAGTGCGCCACCAGGCCGGCCCTAAATTTCTGTTTTTTGAATACCCACTGAATGCCAAGCACTGCTCTAGGTGGTGCATAAAACAAATGACTCGCTTTCATGGAGCTTGCCTGTTAGCAGAAGGAGACAAACAGGGCAAACAGTGAGCAGGTGTACACGTAATACACATAAGATCCACTGATGTGCTGCAGAGAAATAAAAGTCAGGATGAGGGATAGAGAGAGAAGGAAGGTGCTGCCTCAGCCAGGTCACCAGGAAAGACCCTGATGAGGTGATGCTGCAGCAGAGACCTGCACAGAGGGAGCCAAGGGGATACGCTGCAAGAGCATTTCAGGCAGAGGGGACAGCAAGTGCAAAGGCTCTGGGGCAGGAGTCTGCTGGGAAGGCTCAAAGATCAGCGAGAGGGCCAGAGTGCCTGGACAAGAGTGGAAGCAGCGGAGGCAGCAAGGAGATAAGACCAGAGAGGAAGCCAGGGCCAGGTCAGCGAGGGCCTCGCGAGCCACAGTAAAGACGTGGATTGTACTGAGGAGCACGGGATTGCTTGTAGGGTTTTGAGCACACAAATGACATGATTCAAGTCACAGTTTAAAAGAATCATTCTGGCTTTGTGTGAAGAATAGATTGGGGGGCAGGAGAGGGAAGCATGTAAGGAGACAGCCTGTGGGGGTGGGGGGGTTGCATTTCTGACAAGTGCCTTGTTGGGGTGGGGTGGCATAATGGCTAATGAGCAGGCCTGGGAGCCAGGCTGCTGGGTCCCAGTCATGGCTGTGTGACCTTGGACAAGGTGCTTAACCTCTTCGTGCCCCATCTTACTCATCTGTAAAATGGGGATAATAACATTACCTTCCTGGGTTGGCCAGTTAGCTCAGTTGGTTAGAGCATAGACTTGTAACACCAAGGTCAAGGGTTCAGATCCCCGTACCAGCCAGTCACCAAATAAATAAATAAATAATTGCCTTCCTCAGTGGTTCTCAAAATGTGGCCCTAGGCCAGCAACATCAATGACATCTGGAAATTTCCCAGAAATGCAAATTCCCAAGCCCCACCCCAGACCTACCATTTCAGAAATTCTGGGGATGGGGTTGCCAGATAAATTACAGGACATCCAGTTAAGTTTGAATTTCAGACAGGCGATGAATACTATCCATGCACTATTTGGGACATGTATTAAGCAATTAATTATTCACTGTTATCCAAAATTCAAATTTTGCTGGGTGTCTTGTATTTTTATTTGCTAAGTCTGGCAGCAGCCCTGTCTGGGGTAGGGCCTGCAATCCATGTTTTAAAAGGTCCTCCAAGTGGTTCTGGTGGCCTCTGACTTGTGAGGACACTGACCTTCCTCACTGGTGGTTCTAGAGGTTCACAAGCTGAGCACATCATTGGTGCACGCAGCTGTCACCGTTACCACTGAGCACTTGCTGATGCCAGAGGACCGAGGAGCCAAGAGATGGAGTGACTCCGCTGAGGCCACACAGCAGGCACGGTGCTTCCTCTTCCGCAGGGGCTCAAGCTGCACTGCTTGGGGATTTCCAAAGCTCACTCATTCGGTTGCCTGAAATCAGGCCACTCCCTCCTCTGACGGCTTAATGACGAGCATAGGCTCAGGAATTTGGAATCATGTGGGTCTTCCTCATTTAGCGATGACAATTTCTCTGATTCAGTAACCAGGAAGCTATAAAATCTACAGTCTGGCTTGCTAATGACGATGCTGGAGAGAGTAGGTTTCTGTTTCTGGATTGTTCTGGTCAGTTGTGACCAGCACTTGGGCTGAGGAGGTCATGTGTGGGAACCTGAAGGAATTAGCCTTGTACATGTTAACTTAGTGGGTCAGAAAATATGGCTGAAGTTTGAAGTTTATTTGTGAAGACAGTGAGGACAACATACTTCTTGCTTCACTAGAAATAACAGGCACGTGTATCTTAATTATTTATTCCATGAATGAGCAGATGACGTGTGTCCATCCGATCATTCCCCAGCCCATTGATGCCAGTGAATGATGCCAACCTGTCACACAAATAAAGTTAGAAATTTTATGCAAAATCATCATTCTGAGTAGCTGCCAGAAATGTCTGAAAAATACCAATTATCATGTTAACCCGGCTCTGGGAAATAAACACAGAATTGAAATAGCTAGTGGCGTACAGAGTACATCCCAGCCCCACTTACAAAAGAAACTGTCTTCTTCAAGATGCTGCGGCTTCCTCAGGACATAATGTGTTAACACACGACGATCGTTCCCTAGCAGCGACTCAACCTTCAAGCACAAGCCTGGAATTAAAACGTCTCTACTTTTCTTTAGCCGAATGGTGGTTCTAATTATAGCATTCAGACTGACACGCGCATTTGTTTGCTCATCTCTAGCCTTGGCTTGTAATTACGAGTTAGCATGTTCAACCTTAGAAAAGGGGTGACAAATTACCACCATGTGTTCTGGGGCTGCATGTGATTAGAGCCGGCGGTGAAGGAAGCTTGGGGTGTTATCCATTTCTGTAAGTGTGTCATCGTGTTACATTTAAGGTCTACATTTAAGGACCATGGCATGCACACAGGGAACGTAGCCTGCTGGTATAGATCTCATGGGAAAAGAAAGCAGGGGTCTTCCATGGAAGCACGTGGCATCCAGAAAGCACAGAAGGGCAGGAGCCTGGAGCCCCCAGTTCTGGCCCTTGTCCTGCCTTTATATGTCCTCCCGGTTTAGCAAATAGCAGGTGCTCAGCAAAGAGTTGTCAAATGAGTGAAGTGTGTGAATAAACAAATGAATGAATGAAAAGCATTCAGCCCCACTTCTGGATTTTCATTTCTGACAGCATGTCTCACACCACCTCACAGTGATGCTACCCATTAGGGAGCTACAGAAGCAAACCCTGCCCCCTGGGTCGCAGGTCCAGCTGTGTGGTCTCAAGCAAACCACTAACCCTCCCAGAGCCCCAGTTTGCCCCACCTGTCAAAAGGGATGCAATTCTGTTCCCTGCATGTGGCCGTCGGGAGGATTCAATGAGGTGATGTGCTTGGCTGCATCTACTGCAAGAATGGAAAGCATTCTCGGAAATCAGACTGTCAACATTCCAGAAAATGTCGATGTCACTCTGAAAGGATGCACAGTCATTATAACTGTGCATTATAATGGGCCCCAGAGGAACCCTGCGGAGGGACTTCAGTCACATCAACATAGAGTTCAGTCTCCTTGGAAAGAAAAAGAGGCTCTGGGTTGCCAAATGGTGAGGAGATAGAAAGGAATTGGCTCCACGTCTGTAGCCGTGTACAGAACATGATCAAGGTGACGCTCGGCTTCTGTTACAAGACGAGGTCTGCGGTTCCCGCTCACTGGCTGAGCGAGGCGCGGGAGCAGCGAAAAGAGGCTCTGGGTTGCCAAATGGTGAGGAGATAGAAAGGAATTGGCTCCACGTCTGTAGCCGTGTACAGAACATGATCAAGGTGACGCTGGGCTTCTGTTACAAGACGAGGTCTGTATGTGCTCGCTTCCCGACAACGTCGCTATTCAGGAGAAGGGGTCTCTTGTTGAAATCCGAAATGTCCTGGGTGAGAAACACATCCGCAGGGCTCAAATGAGCCCACGTGTTGCTTGTCCACTCTCTCAAGCCCAGAAAGATGAGTTAATCCTCGGAGGAAACAACATTGAACTTGTTTCAAATTCAGCTGCTTTGACCCAGCAAGCCACATCAGTTAAAACAAGGACATCAGAAAATGTGTGGATGGCATCCGTGTCTCTGAAAAAGGAACAGTTCAGGAAGCTGACGAATAAGAGCTAAGAGTTGTGCAGCTACAAACACCGGCTACAGGGTGATTCCCAAGACATGCTTGAAAATTTTAATGATGGAACAAAAGACCTACTCATTTGGGAAAAATACAATTAAAAATAAAGGAGGTGATGCCTGCAAAGCATGTGGTGTCGGTGGGTGTCAACAGATGGTGTTTCTCGGGATGTACCTGGCACCCTTCCCACTCTTTATCTAGTCAATTGGCTGCCGAGTCCACTCAAATCCATTACAGGTCAGCAAGGCGGCTGGCCTTGTCCTTTCCGCCAATTCGGGGCACACAGAGGCCCGTGCCTATGACAGCAAACTGTCCTGTGTCTTCCTCACAGTGTCCATCATCCCCCAGCCAGTGCTTGGTCAGGAATGGTGGCCCTCCCACTGGCCCAGTGCCACATGATGGCAGCCTTATATTCTGTCCCCCATCACTTCCCCCACCTGCTCAGTGGCACTCCTCTCCACAGTTGGGGTTCAAGCAAGGATCCAGAAAGGCTCTCATCTGAAATGCAAGGGAAATTCTTCTGGCTCTAGGAAAGCCCAGCACTGCTCAAACTCACACGCCCCTCTTTTCCCAGGGACGAACGTCCACCTGTGAGGGAAATCCTGAAGCTGATGGGTCCTCACGGGGACACTTTCTGCTGGAGAATGTCCACGCTCTCCAGCCCACGCGTCGCTCTGTTTTATCGTTGGCCGCTGCCCTGCGGGAAGAGCACCCGGGACACTGAGAGGAACAGAGCTCCTCGTGTCCCCAGCATGGGACTCACCACCCCGCCACACCGTTCTGGAAGCGTAAGTGGGCGGAGGACAGTGCAGATCAGCGGGACCTCGGCCACCCACGCCCCCAGCCCTGCTTCTCTGCATTAACTTCAGACACACACAGGATTCTCCCAAATGCTGCCTTTTTTTTTTTTTTTTTTTTTTTAAAGATGACCGGTAAGGGGATCTTAACCCTTGACTTGGTGTTGTCAGCACCACGCTCAGCCAGTGAGCAAACCGGCCATCCCTATGTGCGATCCGAACCCAGGGCTTGGTGTTATCAGCACCGCACTCTCCCGAGTGAGCCACGGGCCGGCCCAAGAGTCTGGCTTGGTGACTTGCTACTTCACTGGGGTGAAGTGACCCTGAAGGCAAGGACACAATCAGTGGGGCTGTTTGAATAAGGGACCAAATGGAAGACCAGACCTCAGAGCTGCAGGGCAGCCAGGATGTCACCAGGGACAGTGGCTGAGTGCCCCAGACCACAGTTACAACTGCCATGGACTTCTGTCCAGGGGAAGGATGAGACAGACCCCCCACCTCGGCCTCTACCAGCAGGGGCCCAGCTGAAGGCGGACCAGCCACCTGCCTGGAGACCAGCACCCCCCACCCACACTGTGCACCATCTACACTCAGAGAGGAGAGGGCCAAGGGGAGAAGAGGAGGTCTATAATGCCAGCCATGTGCCCATCAGGAGACTGCATCATCCAGAAGAGACTGATCACACCAGGAAGCAGGCCACATTCTCTTTGCACATCTGGTGTAGTGTGTGGAGCCTCAAACTGCATGCGGAAGCCCACTGGGATTAAGAATGTATGTAATTAGCACCATGGGCTAATTTTCCCCTCCCAGATGAAAACTAGACAGTGGAGTCAACTTGAGGCTGTGACTCCTTGGAGGACAGTCTGCAGAAGGCAGACAGGCAGGCCAGAGAGGAAAGCTCAGCTCCTCCCTTGGGAGCAAAGCCGTGGGGACAGAGACCCGGGACTCCTCTGTGAGCCAGACGCTGGAGGCGGCACAGGACAGAAGGAGGAGCCACAGCAAGCGACAGGGCCCGCTGTCCTGCTCAAACAGCTGGGCACCCAGAGAGGCGAAGCCGATCAGCTTCCTTCTCCCCAAGCTGCAAAGCCTGGGCTGAGCTGGTGGCGGGGGTGGGGACATTGGGAGCGGTGGGGGCTGCCCGCTCTG
This sequence comes from Galeopterus variegatus, assembly GCF_000696425.1. Classification (NCBI taxonomy): domain Eukaryota; kingdom Metazoa; phylum Chordata; class Mammalia; order Dermoptera; family Cynocephalidae; genus Galeopterus; species Galeopterus variegatus. Next base: position 75,604 of record NW_007726964.1, read on the forward strand.
CCTGCAGTCTGTGAACAGAAATGGCGCGTGCAGGGCCGGCGTCAGCACACGTGCAGAGATGGGGATGTGTGCAGGCAGGTTGGGGGGGGTGGATCAGCCCCCCATGGATGAGCTGTGAGGCCTCAGCCAGACTCATGGGACACCCTGGGGCAGGGGCCACTGTGCCGTCATCCTGAATCAAGCAGGGGTCCAGGCCAGTACAGAGCACAGCTATCAGTCACTGAGGCTGGTGGCCCCCTGGGGAGGGGCATGAGTTTGGGCCGGGCAGCCCCCATCAGGTGACTCCAGGGAGGAGATGCCCATGCCCATCACGAAGGAGGGTCGGGGAGGCACACACCACGGCATCCACACCACCGTGCTCCTCTGCCAGTCCCCAGACTTGCCCCATCCAGGGAGGCACAGCTGAGGTAGCAGTCGTCGGGCCTGTGACTGCTGTTGTGTTTGGGATTTGGAGTTTCAGTAGATATCGATGCCCACGTATGGTCCTACAATGAACCACTTTTCCATCCAGTGAACACCTGTAAAGTCCCTTCCAGACTAAATAATCTCTGGTTTCTTGATTTAATCCACTGCATTTAAAAGAAACAGCTGTGTGCTAATGGGTTTGAATGAGGTATTTTGTTCAGAAAATACAGTTGTATAATCTCCCTCAGTTTGTCTTTTCAAACCTACGTAAAGTTCACTGCTGTCGAAAGTAATTGCTAGGTACGCAGGGATGAGATCTAAATGCTGTCTTTTGTAGCAGATCCTTTCATACTCGCAGGTACTAGGGTTTAGGACTTGAACATGTCCTTTTGGAGGGACACATTCATGGCACGCCCTTTCCCGGGGCAGCCTACCTCCAACGATGGCCAGCACGGGCGTGTGAAGGCGTGGCACCCTGGCTCCAATTTGGGCTACCTCCGAAGGCTGCCCCATTAGCTGGGTTCTCAGCTGTTACAGTGCACATGGCTGCTCTACCCAACTGGGTTTCCTTCCCTCCTCCCACAGACGTGGAACCCAAGAGCACCCCCTGCCCAATAAGCCTCCTGAACACTGTTCTGTCTCTGAGGGACTTTCCGGGGGACTCAACCTGCATCAGGTACCCACCCTCTGTGGGGACATAAGCCTGCACTGACACGTCACTGGAAATCTAACAAACACACCACACAGGCCTCCAAATGAGGGTCCCCCCTTCACAGCCATGTGGTAAAAGGACAAGCTTGTTCCAGATGTTTCAGAAACTGGCCCTGGATAGTTGCCTCCAAATTCAGTTTATGAGCAGACTTGGGAACCTCCTGTGGCCACAACCCATCCCCGTTTGGTGATCCTCCAGGTCTGCAAAGCTTGGCCTGGCTGACTTTCAGCTATTTGCAATGACTTATTCATTTCTTAGTCCAAGAGATGTTTACGGGCCCTCTCCCACAGCACCACTCATGCTAGGCGCTGAGGACCTGCAGGAACTCAAGGTCCCAGTCCCTCGAGGAGCTCAAATGCAGGTGGGGAGAAAGATAGACCCACAACTGTCGACGGCGCAGAGTGACAGAGGGCGACAGAAGGAGACACAGACTGCTGTGGGAGTCCAGAGAAACTAGCCTTGAACCCAAGTGGGGGCAGTGAAGGGGACGATGGCTCTGGAAGACGACACGGCAGTCACCTGCATGGCTTGGGAATGACAAGTGGTTTAGTGCAGCTGGAGAAGGGGGGTTGGAGAAGTGGGAAAGAGGCCAAAAGGGCGGGCGGGCGCTGAATCCATCCTATGGCATCGGGTGCTGGGGACAGAGGGCATGGAGCGCGATGTCCTCAGGCTGGCCCGGGAAGGCTCTCAGGGCTCTGGGTGAGGATGTGTGAATGGGACTCAGACCAGGACCAAGGCAGCAACTCTCCCCACCTGGAAAGAAGGAGATGGACTACCCAAAGCAGGCTCCAAAGACGGTCACCAGGCGAGCTCGTGGACAGCCACGTGGCTTTATGGAAGGGCCACGTGGCTCTGATGCCTCCTGCCACTTCCGTCACCACCCCACAGCCCGAGCCAAAGCAGCTCTTCTCCATGACAAAGAAAGGGAAATTTCACATCAAAAATGTGCCGCAGATTGTCAGTCACGCTGTCGTCCTCTTGGAGTTCAGCATCCAAGCTTGCGACAGCTGTCTGCATTCCCAACGAAAACATTAAAAGCAATATTTCTGTGTTACAGAATTACAGTCTCTGCTCTGCCAGAATCTTGCTGTACATTTGGACAATTTTCTGGGCTCCTTGGGAGGCTAAGGAATAACTGCAGAAGGAGAGTTTAGGGCAGTGTCAGGCCAGCATCCCTAATGTACAAATCGGCAGTCAGCTGCCCTCGTGAACCTGTGGCTGCCTCCTGTCTTCCCAACCCTGCCGTCAGAAAATCACCTTCACAGTCTTAAGAACACAGTGGGCATGCGTCCCCACACTGAGATAACACTGGGGAAAATCAGTAACTGGCCCCTGCCTGTCCCCAAGGAGCCCCCAGAGGAGGACATAAGTTGGACCTCTTGCTGACCTCAGCCCCTTTTCTGTCCAGCCTTCATTTCTCCACATCTTTGTAGCTAAAATTATAATATCTCAGAGCTAGGGGGTCCCTGAGATGCCATTCAGCCCAACCTTTCTCCTCATCTTACAGACGACAGAACTAAATCACAGGGGACAGCTACTTTGCAGATGGCAAAAAATAAAAATAAAATATGTTTAAAAGATTGATTACTGTGTACATGATTGTAAAATGAATAAATAATTGAGCTCCGCAGGTTACAAAACTAGCTGGAGGCAGCTGTGCCCAGTCCTCCTCAAGCCACACTACAGTGTCTGACACTTTTGGTGGCTGCGGGACTTGTGAAAGTGTCTTGCATGTGGCCTGGGACAGGAAGGAGTTGAATATCTATTAGGACCCTCTCCCTTCCCTTTCCTGATCTGGAGGTTTCACCTGAATTCTATTCATTCCACGTGGGGGCATTTTTTTTTTTTTTTAGGTCAATTCTCAACATCCACTAGATGATCTGACTGTCTACTGATATCATAAATTCTATGACCAGATTTCTCACATCCTAGGAATTGTAATCTCCAGATCAGAGTGACAGGGTGGAAACCTTCTGGTCACTTTAACTAACTTTACGCTTTCAGAACTAGACAATTCATAACCCAGGACAGTGAGAGAACTCGAAGGCCTCATGACGGTCAGATGCAAGAACACGTGAGAAACCAAGAGAATAGGAAAGAGGCCGGTAGTCTGAAGATAGGAAATGCCAGCCCAGTTTTCAAGAGCAGGGGAAAGGGTGAATTCTGGAAACAGACTAGCAAGACTGACCAATTTTGAGCAAAATTTCAATATGAAGTAATTTTTAAAAGATTAGTGGGGGATGGCCGGCCCCGTGGCTCACTCGGGAGAGTGCGGCACTGGTAGCAGCGAGGCCGCGGGTTCAGATCCTATATAGGGATGGCCAGTGCGCTCACTGGCTGAGCGTGGTGCAGACCACACCATGCAGAGGGTTACGATCCCCTTACCAGTCAAAAAAAAAAAAAAAAAAAAGATTAGTGGGGGAAATAAGAGCTCATTGCTGGGAGCCAGCGTGTGATCACTGAGGACTGATCTTATTTCAACTTAATAAGATTGTTAGATTGATAGCCCTGGGGAAGGCATGTAGCTAAATAGTCTTTATTTTAGCAAGGAAATTGTCTACATCTTTCTACAATTCTTTGTTAAAACAGAGGAAGAAGAAGAAGAATTATTTAGAGCTGGACAATAACAGGTGGCAACAGATGACCTCGGTGTGATAATAAAGGAGACTGATGCCACCTGGAAAGAGGTCTCCAAACCACACTCCCCAGCCCAAGTCCTCAGGTACCTACGTGTCCATGAAGTGCTGGTGGGGTCTGTGAGCCAGGTGTGGTATTTCAAAAGGCCTAATGGAAAGTATACTCTACCCACAGGCCAGTTACGTGTCATTTCAACATGGTGTCATAGAAGGAATGTGGCTCCATGAAGTGCTGGTGGGGTCTGTGAGCCAGGTGTGGTATTTCAAAAGGCCTAATGGAAAGCATACTCTACCCACAGGCTAGTTACGTGTCATTTCAACATGGTGTCATAGAAGGAATGTGGAGTATGGGTCCACCCAAGGTGCATGGGCTTAAGTAAGTTATTAAATCTATCTGGGCATTTTTGTTTCTAACAACGTGGAAATCTATATAATCGGAATATCCTGTTGCCACAAAATATCCTGTTAAATGCATAGCTGAGCATGCAATCAGGAAGCGAAATATCCAGAGGCCAAAACCAAAGAGGAAGCTGAAAACTCAGGCTGCTGCCCCTTGGGGACATTTGCCAAGCTCAGGAACAAAGAGGTTTGCTTTCCATGGCTGTGCAAGAACAAGACACAAAACTCGGGGCCTGCACAAGGTAAGGACTTGGAAATGAGACTCCCTAGAAATGCAAGACCATTGGAGGCCATACCCTCAGTGACAGAATGCTGTGAGACCAAACAACTAGCACAAAGAAGTGACAGGAAACTTCTGTCTCAACTCCTGGATGCCACAATAGGAAAAAGAGTCTCCCCTGAGAATCCACATACCTGCCCTTGTTGGGTTTGGAGTTTGAATTGACACTATTTGCTCTGGGGAACTAAAATCAAGAAATTAACTAACAGTGGTCTTGGGTTGATAGTCCCCCAGGTGCTTGGCAAGAACAAATGCAAATTCTCTCTGGAGCAACATGTTCTCAACCCATGGTGTATAGGATCTCTAAGACAAAGCCCAGTCATGCACTGTAAGATTAACCTGTGCTGAGGATTTACCATGTACCAGACACTGTTTAAAATCCTTTACCTGTATTTCCCACTTAATCCTCACAACGCCCCTTTAATGGTAGGTATTCTTATTCTCCTTGTTATTGTTATTAATCCTACTCCTGGATTAGGAATAGGAGAGAATGAAGGCAGAGAGAAAATAAATAACTTGCTCAAGAACATGCAGCAAATAAGAAGAAAAGTTGAGTTTCAAACCTAGGGAGTCTGGTCGATCGTCTGCTCTCTCAACCCCTGCACTTTGCTGCCTCTCAATCTCATACTCCTGGGAAAAGTCCATCATGAGCACAAGTTACCAGGAATCAGTCCACAGGGTGGCCAGAGAGTGGAATTACTGGGGCACATGATACAAAGAAAAATTTTTAAATGTTTAATGACATTCTTAAAAATTCGTACAAACAAGACACAGACAGAAGAAAAGACAAAGTAAATAAGAAAGACAAATAAAAATTTTAGAAATGAAAAATATAATGATTAAAAATAAAAACTTAATAGATAAGTTAAAGCACAAATTAGATAGGTGTGGGGAAAAAGAATTAGTGAACTGGAATATATATCTAAAGAAATTGCCCAGGATGAGGCACAGACAGACAAAGACTTGTTAAAAATATGAAATAAAATTTAAGAGAGACAAAGAATAGGAAAGAAGGACCAACATACATATATCTGCTAGGTTCTAAAAGCAAAAAATAAAGGGCATGAAGGAGAGCCAATATGCTAAGGGCTAATTAAAGAATCCTCAGACACAGGAACACAGACTCAATCAGGATCTCACACCAGACACGTCACAGTGTGTGTGAGGTGACACTACAAGAGAGCAAAGACAAAGAGCCTGAAAAGCAACAAGAAAGGCAGATCCCTTCAGAACCCTGAGCACCAGGCAGACAGTGATTTCTCACAGCAGCCTCAGAAACCAGAATGCAGTGGAATATCGTTTTCAAAATCCAAATAAAGGGCCGGCCCGGTGGTGCACTGCTACAGTGCGCCGCTTGGGAGTGCGGCGGCGCTCCCGCCGAGGGTTCGGATCCCACATACAGACCAGCCGCTCACTGGCTGAGCGAGGTGCGGGCGCAACACCGAGGGTTGCGATCCCGTAGCCGGTCCCGGTCCGGTATGGGCGCGACACTGAGGGTTGCGATCCATTGGAAGACACGAAAAAAGACAAAAAAAGGAAAAAAAAAAAAATCCAAATGNTGCGATCCCGTAGCCGGTCCCGGTCCGGTATGGGCGCGACACTGAGGGTTGCGATCCATTGGAAGACACGAAAAAAGACAAAAAAAGGAAAAAAAAAAATCCAAATAAAAACTATTGTCAAAGCAGGATTGTATTTCTAGTGAAACTATCATTTAGAATGATGGACACAAAAAAGCTATTTACAAATAGAAAAGAAATGATTTTAGCAAAAGATCTTCAGTAAAGAAAATGCCAAAGGAAAGACTTCAAAAAAAAAAAAAAAGAAAACTGAACCCAGAACTGGACTGAGATGAGCAAAAATAGTTGTAAATGTGACAATAGGCTAAACAAGCATTGACTGAATGAAACAATTATAATTAATCCCAGAGGTAATAAAAACAAGATGAAACTAAAATATTGGGCAAAAATAATGTAAAATTGGATGAGGTGATTATAGTGACAACATTCTAAAATTTTTGTATTTTAGACAAAATGAGAGAAGAATAGAAAAATTGCAAAAATTTAGGAATCAAGTATATATGTTAGAATTTTAAAGACAACCACTAAAAAAAGTGGGCAATTTTCAAAGAACTGAGGAAGAGAAATACAGCTTATAACTTTAAAAATAGTAGGAAGAGGAAATGAGATTTTCCAAAAGCAAGGTAAACAGAAAGTACAAAATAAGATTGTAGAAAAAATGCAGAACATCAAAATGTCCATCAACAGATGAACGGATAAGGAAAATGTGGGATATATACACAATGGAACATTACTTAGCTTTTAAAAGGAAGGAAATTCTGACACGTGCTACAATACGTGTGAGTCTGGAGGACATCAGGCTAAGCGAAATAAGCCAGTCGCAGAAGGACAAACACTGCATGACTCCACTTACACGAAGTGTCTAAAATAGTCAAACACAGAAGCAGAGGAGAGAATGGTGGCTGCCAGGGGCTGGAGAGAGAGGGAAACGGGAGTTGCTATTGAACGGGAACGAAGTTGCAGTTCTGCACTATGAATAAGCTCTAGAGATCTGCTGTGCAATTGCATGCCTGTAGTTAATACTGGACTGTGCACTTAAAAATTTGTCGAAAGGGTAGGACGCGTGTCAGATTTTCTTACTATAATACAAATATACGTTCTGTATATTAAAAAGTAATAATAGATGAGACCCAAGACTTTGATAACTAAGATTTGTATAAAAATTCAGAAAGTGAAAAATTAGCCCTGCTGCAGGTGGACTGAGATAAACAAGGTTTCCAGTGGGACACAGATGAAGCCAACAGAACAGAGAAACACAGAAACCTGGGCAATACCATACTGCTGCTGCAGAGATGACTAATGCTCCGTCCTTAGAATTCCCCAGCACAAGGCCAATCCCAAGATGGCCTGCGGTTCCTCGGTAGGTGCGTTCTCCCTGGCCACAGCAAGCCAAGCCGAGCACTCCCAAAGTTGTGGTCTAGAGGAACGCTCCTGGGGGTCACTTTGTCTGGTGGGCTTCAACATCATCATCATAATATCAGCCAGCCATTATTCTTACTAGATGCCAGGCAGTTTGCTACGCACTTACTCACAATCTAAGGCATTTCATTTGCCAGAACCCTACAGGGTGACTATTATTGTCACCTTCTTACCAAAGGAGTGGGACTGAAACTTAAAGAAGAAAAGCCATAAAGGAGTAGAACAGGGTTCAGATCAAGTCCACCCCACAGAGGAGCCTGTGTGCTCACCACTGCTCATGTGACACTCATTGCACAGCCACCTGCAGACACTGCCCTCAGCCAACAAACCTGGCTTCCAGGATTTTAGTGCTAGCAAAGCAAAGGGCTAGCTCACTCATTCAGCA
>NW_007726964.1:84150-85775 GCF_000696425.1 Galeopterus variegatus
GGCTAGCTCACTCATTCAGCAAAGGGCTAGCTCACTCATTCAGCAAAGGGCTAGCTCACTCTTTCAGGTCCAGCCCTAAGTGCTTCCTCTTAACCACCATATTTTACCACCTTTCTGCACATATAGTCACTAAGGGAATCTCAGCCCTAACACAAAATCAAGAGGCCTCCCCTTCTAGTACACCTGATCCCAGGAGGATTTACAGGACATGTGAATGCAAACACATTCTCATTCCCAAATGGCCCTAATCACTCTACCAAGAACAGGAACTCCTAATTCAAACCCATGATTAGACTTGATAGCCCTGAGCAAACATCTTTTTTCAACTGTGCAACTGCAACATTGTAAGGGCCAGGCTGGGTTTGTGGAGTCTCACGGGGAAACCTCCTGAGTTACAGATCCCCCATCAGATTGTAGAACCATGTCTTAGGAGGCAGCTGTTGGCCTTTGCAATAATCAAAACAAGGCTAATATTAGCAGAATAATAAGCAGGAAATTGTGAAAGTTCCATCAGTAAACAAAATACTTTTCCATCTGATGTGGTTTTGCAGCCCCAAAGTTAACTTTGCATCCCCCACAATTTGCTCCAAATATTACTTCCTACTCACAATCACTGTCAGATATTTTCCATTAACAAGGCTTCCCTGACTCCCTTGTTTAAAAAAGAACAGAAGATTCCACTTGGAAAGGGAGTAAAGAGTGGAAGAAAGAGTATGGGCCCCATAATGATTAGATGTGGGGTTGACTCCAATCTGCACAACTTTCTGGCGTGGAGATCTCAGGCAAGTCACTTCAGTGCTCCGAGCCTCTGTTTTCCCATCCGTGAACTTGTTTGTGCTTCATGGGATATAAGGAAGATAAAATGTGACCATAGCATGAAACCACCCAGCACAGTGTTAATATGTAGGTGGAAAGGGCCTCACCCCTGCACTTGTCAAGCAGGTGCTGAAGCCAGAGTCTGAGTTCTGTCCCAGCCTCACCACCCACTAGACGAGAACAAAGACTCTGTCCTCCCTGAGCCTCAACTCCTCTGAAAACCAAGGATGGGGATGCCCGTAAGTCCTTTTGTCCTTCCTCAGCTCCCAACCCTAGTCCTCAGAGGTGACAGTGGTCCATTTGGCATCTGCTCCTCCTGCTTCAAGAATCAGGGCTTGGGCATTTCACAGGAAGGTTGCAGAAGAGGTGCCCAGACCCAGGCCTGGTAGGACAGCCAGAAGGGGGGCATTTCACAGGAAGGTTGCAGAAGAGGTGCCCAGACCCAGGCCTGGTAGGACAGCCAGAGCACAGGGGCCAAGGGCTCGGAAGGCTGGTAGGACAGCCAGAAGGGCTGCACCTGAGTTCCCACCCTGCCATCCAGCCTCTCAGAGCTTTAGTTTCCTCATCTGTAAAACAGAGACAATAACATCGTCTGTATCAGCCAAGGTTCTCCAGAGAAACAGAACCAACAAGATGTATGTATGCATTATATACATATAAATATACACATCATATGCGTGCACACACAGACACACAGACACACACACAAGGGAATTTCAAAAAGTTCATGGAAAAATGGAATTAAAAGGTAATACAAATCTTTTCATGAACTTTTTGAAGACCCCTTATGTGTGTGCGTGCGTGCGTGC
>NW_007726964.1:86251-88126 GCF_000696425.1 Galeopterus variegatus
GTAATACAAATCTTTTCATGAACTTTTTGAAGACCCCTTATGTGTGTGCGTGCGTGCGTGCATGCGTGTGTGTGTGTGTGTGTGTATGTGTAGAAAGAGAGCGAGAGAGAGAAACTTATTATAAGGAATTGGCTCATGAGATTGTGGAGGTTGGAGGTTGAAAAGTCCCACGATCTGTGATGCACACACTGGGGACCCAGGGGCACCAACGTGGCACTCTAGTCTGAGCTGAAAGGCCAGAAAGCAGAAGTTCGATGGTGTAAGTTCCAGTCTGAAGACAGCCGGCCTGAGACCCAAGAAGAGTCAAGGTTTCAGTCTGAGCCCAATGGCAGGAGAAGACCAGTGTCCCAATTCAAGTGGTCAGGCGGGAGCAGCTCCCTCTCACTCACCCATCTTGTCCTGTTGACTGGATGACGCCCCCCCCCACATTACAGGGCGGTCCCCTTTACCCCGCTATCAACTCAAATGTTAATCTCATCCAGAAACGCCCTCACAGACACACCCAGAATAATGCTTGACCAGACATGGCACCTGACAGAGTTTAGATATGTCATCTGCCCAAAGCTCATGTGGAAGTCTGATCCCCAATGTGGCAGTGTTGGGAGCTGTTTGGGTCATGGGGGGAGGGGCAGAGGCCTCATGAGTAGATTAACGTCCTCCCCAGGGCAGGTGGTGAGGTCTCACTCCACAGGTTCTCACCCCAGCGGGCTGTTTTAAAGAGCCCGGCACCTCCCTTCTCTGTCTCCTTTGCTTCCTCTGGCCCTGTGATCTGCCTGTACCCGCCGGCTGCCATTTTCCACCAGGAGGAGAAGCAGCCTGAGGCCCGTGCCAGATGCAGCTGTCCCAGAATCATGAGCCAAATAAACCTCTTTTCCTTATAAATTACCCAGTTTCAGGTATTCTGTTATAAGCAACAGAAACGGACTAATACAGCACCCTTGGCCCAGTCAGGCTGACACATGGCTGCTAGGATTTAATGAAATAAAGCACTCAAGTGGTTAAAGTTATACCCAGCCTGTGGTACCTGTCACCACCATCGTCATTACAATGGCCAGGACATGGGCACGTCTGATTCCCAACATGGCTAAAACAATGACACGGTGATTGGAATGAGCCTAGAGTGACTGTGTCCTCCATGAGTTGTAAGAACAACGGGGTAGGGCCTGCCCGCTGGCGCACTCGGTAGGGTGCGGCGCTTGGGAGTGCGGCGGCGCTCCTGCCGAGGGTTCGGATCCCATATAGAGACCGGTCCACTCACTGGTTGAGCGCGGTGCGGGTGCGACACCGAGGGTTGTGATCCTGTTGCCGGTTGCGGTACGGGTGCGACACCGAGGGTTGTGATCCCGTTGCCGGTTGCGGTACGGGCGCGACACTGAGGGTTGTGATCCCGTTACCGGTCACGAAAAAAGACAAAAAGGAAAAAAAAAAAAAAAGAACAACGGGGTAAACGGACGGATGACTCCCCAGTCACGGCAACGTGCCACCTGCTTGGGAATCCCTGCGCCACCCAGCCACACCCTCTGCCTGTCCCCTGACTTCCCAGAGCACTCGCCTGCCCATTCCTGGGGCAGAGGGAGCCCTGAGCTGTAGTTCAATTTTCTTTTTTTCTTTTTTTTTTTTTTTTTTGTTTTTTGTCTTTTTCCGTGTCCGGCAACGGATCGCAACCCTCAGTGTTGCCCCTGCACCGGACCGGGAACCGGCAACGGGATCGCAACCCTCGGGTGTTGCTCCCGCGCCTCGCTCAGCCAGTGAGCGGGAACCGGTCTGTATGTGGGATCCGAACCCTCGGGCGGCGCCACCGCGCTTCCCAAGCAGCGCACTATCCAGTGCGCCACCGGGCCGGCCCTGTAGTTCAATTTTCCACTTATCATGTCC
>NW_007726964.1:88650-89901 GCF_000696425.1 Galeopterus variegatus
GCGCCGCCGCGCTTCCCAAGCGGCGCACTATCCAGTGCGCCACCGGGCCGGCCCTGTAGTTCAATTTTCCACTTATCATGTCCTACCGTCTAGTCTGAACTGCTCCTGGGCAGTGTCCACATCTCAAATGTGCCCCGATATCACCCAGCAAAGATTCATGTCCCCATCCATCTATGTATGTCCTTCCCAACTGTCCCAAGGATGAAGATGGCCCTTGTCGGAGGCTCCCCAGCTGTTGCCTGGGAGCTGGGTATTTCGTCACCCCTGTTATCTCATTTAATTCTCATGCATCCTGATGAATAAAGTATTTGAACAGAGTGTCTTAGGGAGGGAACTTGTGAAGAAAATACCTTGCTGTGCTGCCTAGGTGACAGGAAGTGGGGCCTGAGAGTAGGTTTGGGAGACCTGAGACAGATAAGCTGCTCCCATGGGAGATGGACGGGAACTACTGGCCGGGCTGAGGGAGCAGAGGGGAAGGGAGGCAGGCGACCTAAGCCATTCTCCACCTCCCCAGGACTTAGATAAATCACAGGAGGCTGCAGGAAGGGGCAGAGGGGCCTCAGGGGATGTGTTACCCAGGGCCCGGTCACCTGGAGAGGTAGATGCTGGAGGAACTTAGAGTCGGGCCCGGGAATCTGCATTTTAATATGCTTCCAAGTCAGGCTTGGGAACCACTGCTCCACCAACTCTTTCATGAGAAGGAAACTGAGGCCCATAAAAAGGAAGGGGACTTAGATTAATCACAGGAGCCCAGAGCTGAAGGTCCCTTAGAGGTGCCCAGGCCCAGCTCGCTTTCAAACAAGACTTGTCTGCAGCAATGGTTTCTGCTCAGTACCCTCTGTGACAGCAAAGTCACTACCACCCACAAGTACATCAGAAACAACTCATTCTATGAGAGCAGATGGACTCGCTCCTGGGCTCTACTATTCCTTAGAGACTAAGAGCCCTAAAAGAAATCATGATAGGGCTGGCCAGAGGCCACCTGGGATCTGCGCAGAATCCGTCTTCAGCCCTAGTCTCTGTCTGTGATCTGCTCTGCTGTGTGAAGGGATTTCCTAGACAGGGCCCCTGGTTTAAATACCAAGTCAGGGGCTGGCCAGATAGCTCAGTTGGTTAGAGCATGGGGTTATAATTCAAGGTTTCGAATCCCCATACTGGCCAGACGCCAATAAATAAATAAATAAATGCCGGCTCTGCTGTGTGGCCTTGGGCAGGTCACTCGCCCTCTCTGAGCCTCCCTTTGCTTACCTG
>NW_007726964.1:90817-103172 GCF_000696425.1 Galeopterus variegatus
CACAGGCTGCCCCCTGCTGCCCCGCGAGTGTGTTGCAACCGTCGCCAACATGGACTTCCCCTCAGCACGGCTCCCACCTTCAGAAACATCCACCAGAAGTGCTTTCTCCTAAAACGCATTCGGCTGCCCATCAGTGGGGAGTTGCAGAATAAAGACAATAAACACCACGCCCCAGAATTGTTTTCCAATGCTTAAAATTTCTCCAATCCCTAGGAATCTAACGTCTTCGGAATATTTTGAGTTTATATTTTTGATAGCCCAAAGTAAAGCTATTTCTGTGGGATGCTTTGCCTCTGCAAATAACTGATCACTTAAGAAGAGACCAGGAACGACAGTGAGAAGGGTTTCTGGTCCTAGCAGCACCTTTCTTGCCGGGGTGTGGAGTTTCTGAGCCCCTAAATCAGCTCCACGTCACGAGGCTGGCAAGGTACTCTAATGAGACATGCGAGTGAGCACTTTTAAGCCTTAAGTGCTATACAACTGCTATTTTTAATGTAATTATCTATCGGGGAATTTTTAAATCATCTCCCAAAGGCTCAATTGCACAGAAAGTGTGGAGCGTCTAATTGCTGAAAATGATCAAGGAAGCTCCTGGGGGGGGGGGGGGGGGGGGGGATGAGGAGCAGTTGAGTGTCATCAGCCACGTCCCAGCTCCGCAGCTGGAGTAACGCGCAGGCTTTAGAGGGCAGGCGGGAGTGCACTCCACTGCCAGCCCCTGCCTTATCCCCTGTGAACTTGGACACGTTGTGCGACCCCTTGAAGCTTTTGTTTTCTCAGCCAGAAAGTGGAGCTAGCACTGGTCACCTGAGATGAGGTGAGGATTGAAGATAACAGATGTAAAATACCCAGCACACCACAGGGGCTGAGTACGAGACGGCGTTATCCACAGCATACCCCAGAAGGGTATACTAAGGGAGTTTGTATCCATATAATGTGTTAGAGGTTGAACTGAGCTCCCCCCAAATTTATACATCGAAATCCTAATCTACATAGTACCCCAGAATGTATCCTTATTTGGAAACAGGGTCGTTGCAGATGTGATTAGTTAAGATGAAGTCATACTGGAGAAGGATGGTCCTAATCCAATATGAATGTGTCCTCATAAAAGGGGAAATCTGGACACAGACACGCACACAGGGAGAACCCCACGTGAACAAGGAGGCAGAGATCAGGGTGAGGCTTTTACATACCAAAGAATGTCCCAGATGGTCAGGAAGCCACCAGAAGCTAGGAGAGAGGACTGAAACAGCCTCAGAAGAAATAAATTTCACCGGCACCTTGATCTTGAACTTCTGGCCCTCAGAACTGTAAGACAATAAGTTTCTGTTGTTTAAGCCATGCAGTTTGTGACATTTTGTTATGGCAGCCCTAGCAAACTAATACATAATCAAAGAGAGATTTTAGCAGATTCACTGTCTTTACTATTGAATAATCCTTGCCAATGGGCCCAGCGGGTTAGCACCCAGTTCTCTGGACTCCCAGTGCAGTGCTCTCGCCACTACCCCCGAGGACCACTTCTTAGAAGTTAACATCAGTTGCTTAAAGGAGTTCAATTTTAACTCATAAACACATTTTTAAAAAGATATTGTAGCTGATATATAATATGAGAAATCAGGGAAATTGGGTGATAAAAGTGAGCAAAATAAAAACTTTATAAAATGTTTTAATCGGGTTGAATTGTTTTATTAAAAGGGAAAACCATTTACAGGCAGAGTATATTTTTAAATTATTAAATAACAGATGCTATTGTAAAATATTTAAATACCACAAAAATATAAAGTGGAAAGTAAAAGCTCCACCATAACTCTACTCCCTAAAGACATCAGAAACAGGTGGATGCACGTCCATCAGACTTTCCCTGTGCATTCAACACATAATAACAAACACTGCTTTACAACTTGTTTCATTATTGTTCTTTTACTGTTTGTTTTGCTTAACCACATACAGATGACATCATTACAAGTAATGGGTACTATAAGGATACCACAAGGAATTTAATCTATTCACCTACTGATGAGCATTTAGGTTGTCCTCCCCCCTTTTTTTACTAATACAGATAATGCTACAGAAAATATCCTCAAATAACTTTGCACATTCATAGTGACAACATTTGAAATTTATTCAAAGTGCTTCTGAAATGTACAATACCCTGTTATTTACTGTATTCACTATGCTGTGCAATAGATCTCACAAAACAAACAAAAAGAGTATTCCTCTTGTTTAAATAAGGCTTTGTACACTTTAACCATCACCTGGCCATCCCCGCATCCCAAGCCCCTGGTAAGCACCATTCTACTCTCTGCTTCTGTGTTTGATTGTTTAAACTTCCACATATAAGTGAGGACATGTGGTATTTGTCTTTCTGTGCCTGGCTTATTTCACTTAGCATAATGTTCTTCAGTTCCATCCACGCTGTTGCAAATGATGTCGTGGATTTTGGAGGTAGTTTGTTACATAGTGCTTGACAACTGGAACAACCTTCCCACATACCTCCTTCCTCGGAGCTGGAGATGCTGCCTGCTCCCAGCCTCCCTGTGAGGTCCAAATAGACCAACCCTGTCCTGGCCCTGCGGCCTTGCTCCCAGGAAGCAATGGGCATTCATTCTGGACCTAACTAGCTGGGACAGGCACTCTCCTCCAAAAGGCTTTGGTTGCAATTACTCCCACATTTTGTCCTTTCCATGCAGTTTAAAGAGGACTTCAGGACAGCCTTCCTCATCTGACCCTTACCTTTTACAAATGGGCAGACTGTTACTGATAGAATTTCAGTAACAGTCTCCATGGCTGGGTGGCGTGCCTCAGAACAAGTAGCTTCCAGCCTCTGCAAAGCTCCCCGTGTCCATGGCTACTCCTAGAAGATACAGTGCCTTTGGGTTCCACAGAGACACAATCACCCAATTTGAGAGCCAAGAACATAAAGCAATTCCATTCAGAGAGCAATCACTGAAATTAAAGACATAGAGATTATAGCAAAAGCTATGTATCATTTTATACCTACATGATTTTCCCTCCAAAAATATTCTTTTTTAACAACTGCAGAGAAGAGTTAATACTGCAGGCCTGAGACTGCTATCCTTAGTAAGACCTGCTCGCAAGGTTGGCCCTTGGCTGGTGTACTGGATTGAATTATGTCCCCCCAAAACTCTCTGAAGCTTGAGTTGTGTCCTCCAAGTTTTATGTATTAGGAACCTAGCCCCCACTGTGACTGTAAAGAGGGTGGGAAATCCTATTACAGTAATTGTAAGGTGGGGCCTTGAAGAGGTGATTGGGTTGTAGGACTGTGCGGTAGTGAATGGATTAAAAATGGTGGTCAGGGTGTGGTTCTGAGGGCTGTAAAAGAAGAGGAGAGTCTGTCTTTCTCTGCTCTCTCTGCTTCCACCATCTTGCAATGTGAGACGCCTGGGTCACTGTCACCACCACCAGATAGACTTTGGACTTTCCAGGCTCAGAAACTGTAAGCAATACATTTCATTTCCTTTATAAATCATCCAGTCTCAGGTGTCCTGTTATAGCCACACAAAATGGACTAATACAGCTGGTGTCTGGAAACGTGGATTTGGAGAAGGTCTACACCATTCCCTGATAAGAGTGGCTCCCGGTGCCGAAACTATGCACACACTGTGGTTTATGCTGAACACCTGCTGTCCTTCTGGAGTCTGGAATTTCGGTACATGCTAGGCAGAGGGTGCCTATGTGACCAGCCCCCAATAAAGACCCCGGGTGCTAAGCTTCCCTGGTGGACATTTCACACTTGTCACAACGTGCTGCTGGGGGAATTCAGTGTGACGTATATGAGTCCACTGGGAGAGGACTCAAACACTCATGCCGGGTTTCCTCCAAACTCCACCCCACGTGCCTTTTCCCTCTGTTGATGTGGCTGCTGCCTTTTGCCACAACAGACCACAGCCTTGGATATCTCTGTGCTCTTGCGTTGAGTCCTAAAAGTCCCCGCCGTGGGCAAACCCGGGGAGGTCTCGGAGGCCCCCGACACACCACACGGCGCCCCATTCTGCAAGGCTGCGGTGCCGCCGACACACTCACGTGCTGCTGGTGACACGTACGTGAGCACAAACATCCATTTCCTCGGCTCGGTAACGCCACCCTGGGAACGGGTCCTGTCGCAAAAACTCAGCAGAAGAAAACAGAAGGACGAAGATACTCATCTCAGCTGGTGCTAAATCTGAAACGACTGATGCCCAAGAACAGGAAAAGTGCTCAGTAAATCACGGCACGTCCACTAAGAAACCAATTAAAATAAGTACAAAGATTATGAAGAAAAACATGAAAACTGACCCTCCGTCAGCCAGCCAACTCAGGAAGGGGCGGGGCCTATGTGAAAGGGCGGGGCTTCTGGGGCCGGCCCCGCCCACACCTGCCCCACGGGGCGGGGCCTCTCTCTGTCCTGCCACTCTCTCGCGGGTCCTGCTTGTGCCTGGCCCGGTGGGTCGCCCCTGTCGCTGCACACCTGAGCCTGGGCTGGAACGTTCTGGCACGCCTACTTTAAGGTACCAAATAATGGGTGCCTTCTTGGGGTTGACAAAAACCATTAAAATACAGCTCCAGGGGGCCAGCCCGTGGCTCACTCGGTAGAGTGCGGTGCTAATAACACCAAGGCCCCGGGTTCGGATCCCACATAGGGATGGCCGGTTCGCTCACTGGCTGAGCGTGGTGCTGACAACACCAAGTCAAGGGTTAAGATCCCCTTACCGGTCATCTTTAAAAAAAAAAAAAAAAAAAAAATACAGCTCCAGGGGCTGGCCACTTAGCTCATTTGGGAGCACATGGTGCTGATAACGCCAAAGTCAAGGGTTTGGATCCCTGTACCTGCCAGCTCCAAAGGAAAAAAAAAAAAAGACAACTCCAGCAAACCCCCAAATCCGGGGATTCTTGTCCTCTGGAAAGTCTTATATAAAGTTAGGTCACAAAGTGTGGGGTGCGGAGGGGGCAATGACTTGCTCAAAGACACACAGCAAGTCACTGGCAGAGCGGGGACTGGAACCAGGTATCCTCATACCCAGGTGAGGCCTGCCTTAGAGCTGGGGTGGGGAGGTCCTTTCAGGCTGGGGCACTGTGAGGTGTGGAAAGGGAATGGTTCACCCTGGACTGCCAGTGAGATCTTTTTTCCCCCAGCATTTTATTTTGATAATTTTCAAACACACAGAAAAGTTGAAAGAATGGTACGGTGGGCACCCACACACCACCACCTCGATTCTACATTAACATTTTATTATATTTGCTTTGTCATGTCCATCTGGCCCTCTATCATTTATCAGTCTGAAATGGTTTTTAAATTAGATTTTAATTTTTAAAAAACAACCTCCATGAAAATATTCAACCTCTACATACATCAGGAACTTGGTCAGTCATAAGTTTCCTTGCTAGTCTTTTTTGTCCTGTTCCCTTTCTCTGGAGCTTGTGGCCAAGGGACCTGGGCTGAGGTATCTGAGCAAACTGCAGGGCTGTCCCTAGCTGCTCAGTGCCACAGCCCACAGCTGGCCTGACAAGGACCTCCCGGGACACACCGCCTCTTCAGGCGCAGCAGGCACTGCCCTCTCTAAACACACTCATGGGACCCTGATGTGGATTGAATTGTGTCCCCCAAGTTTTATGTATTAGAAGCTTGATCCCCACTGTGATTGTTAAGTGTTTGGGAAATCGTATTAAAGTAATTGCAAGGTGGGTCCTTGAAGAGGTGGCTAGATTCTGAGGACCATGCCCTAATGAATGGATTCATAATTGTGGGCATGGGTGCGGTTCTGAGGGCTTTAAAAGGAGAGCATGTGAGAGTCTCTTTCTCTCTGCTCTGCCACTTCTGCCATGTGAGACTCCTGGGTCACTGTTGTCACCACCACAGCTTTCACCAGATGTGTTCCCTGGACTTTGGACTTCCCAGCCTCCCAAACCATAAGCAATAAATTTTGTTTTCTTATAAACTACCCAGTTCCTGGTATTTGTTATAAGCAACAGAAATAGGTGAATACAGACCCCTTCCAGGAGTTCAAGGAAATCAGAGCTGCAGCTCCTTGGCATGGCAGGGACCTGTCCTCGCCATGCTGAGGACAGACACCTCGGAGAGAATGACACCAGACCCAGCACACAGCAGCACCATCCCTGTGGCTCTGCCAGCTGCAGTTCATCTCTACCAAGAAATTTTGTCACTAAATGTCACCCTGTCTCTTCCCAGCTCCAGGAGGAAGAACAGAGGAGAGACAGAGAGTCCCAGGCCCACAGTCCTGATTTTAGACTGATGTCATCCTGGGATGTCACATTCACTCAACCCTTTCCTCACTCACGTGCTGAAAGACGAAGCTGGCAGCTCCTTCTAGCCTGACTCGTCCCAGGCTCCTGCATGCTTCACCAATACCTCTCGCCCGGACCATGGCAGTGGTGGCCTCATCTGTTCTTGTCCCTTTCCCAAGGGTCTCTTACCCTGCAGCTCACTTGGGGCTGAAAGCCCATCTGAACCTCCCCATGGTGTGCAGGATACAGTGGAAAACGCCCCTGTGGCTGACCCCCCACCTACCCTCCAGCCCCAGTCCTTACCTCCTCGCCCCACTTCTCCCAAAATCCCGGGCCCTCTCTCGCATCCAAGCTTCCGCCCTCTCCCCAACTTTTCCACCTGGCAAATCCTTTTCACCTGTGAAAACCCAACCCCTTGCCACCTCTTTCATGGGAGTAGAATCCAGAAGAGGCACCAGCGCTGGCCGCCATGCACGCTCAGTGGCTTGTTGGCCAAACTGGTTCCTGGCACCCCGGGGACCTGTGCACGCCTCCATTTAGCATGGCTTGTCTGTGTTCATTCGTTCACGTGTCTCTTTTTGCAAAGATCGGGAGCACCATGCCCAGGTCAGCAGCCCACAGAGAGTTTCGTGTAAGGAGCTGTGAATCTGCCAACACAGACAGGGAGTGGCACGAAGCCCAGAGAGCCAGAAGCATGAAGTGCCTGGGGCAGGAGTGACAGGAGCAGTGTCTGAGGAGATCAGCTGAGCCAGGCCGGGAGAGCCTGCACCAGGACGGAGCAGAAACTGGGCTAGAGGTTCAGACCCTGGACCCCTCCCTCGGGTTCCCACCATCTCCTTCAGAAGATCTAAGCTCAAGGACAAGCTCTTCAGGTAGTGACTGTGTGACCTTGGACAGTCACGTAATCTTGCTGGTGAGGGCCTCCATTTCCTCATCTGTAGAATGGGGTTGGAAAGGCTGCCTTGGATGGTTGGGAGGGCTCAGCAAACTCTCTGGGTTTACAGGTAGAACAGATATTAATAACACATTGTCACTAATTTTCCCTTGCAGACATATAACCTCATGCATCATTCCAAAAACAAAGCAGAAGCCTCACACGAATATCTGACCTACAATTCACAAAGCAACCGCCCATGCACCATCCCCCATGAGCCTCGCAGCATCCACGTGGGGGCAGAGCAGGACTGTCATCACCCCTTCACATGGCTCAAAGGCGTGGAGGCTGGGGGTGCTGTGCCCGAACTCCAATGTCCTGTCTGGGATCTCCAGGCGTCTGGATTTTGCCTGTCTCCCCTCCCCCACACTGTGTTGAGGCCTCCTGCCTGGGGCTAGGGGCTGCTGAACTCAGGAACTCTGTGCACCCCACTGCTAGGGCTCGGATGTCACATACACACACATAGGGGCCACCACATCCTGGGCACAGTTGGGAGCTGCCTGTTCCCAAGGCAACAGTCAACACAGCTACAGCTCAAAACACAGCTGGCCTCAAATGCTCTTCCCCAGCCTGGAGGGCCCATCTCCATCGGCTGCTCTGAGCTCAGGGCCCAGGGGGCAGCCAGGAGGACCCCTGCAAGGCTCTCCTGGGGTTACGAGGGAGGGGGTGTCCCAGGAGAGGCCCGAGCTCAGGCTCAGGCGGGAGTCTCTCTCTCTCTCTCTCTCTGTGTCTCTCCCTTCTCTCTTTGTCTCTCTGTCTCTGTCTCTCCCTTCTCTCTTTGTCTCTGTCTCTCTGTCTCTGTCTCTGTCTCTGCGTCTCTGTCTCTCTCTCTGTCTCTGTGTCTGTCTCTCTCTGTCTCTGTCTGTCTGTCTGTCTCTCTCTGTCTCTCTGTCTCTGGCTCTCAGTCTCTCTCTGTCTCTCTGTCTCTGGCTCTCAGTCTCTCTCTGTCTCTCTGTCTCTGGCTCTCAGTCTCTGTCTGTCTGTCTGTCTCTCTCTGTCTCTCTGTCTCTGGCTCTCAGTCTCTGTCTGTCTGTCTCTCTCTGTCTCTCTGTCTCTGGCTCTCAGTCTCTGTCTGTCTCTCTGTCTCTGTCTGTCTCTCAGTCTCTGTCTGTCTCTGTCTCTGTCTGTCTGTCTCTCTCTGTCTCTCTGTCTCTGGCTCTCAGTCTCTCTCTGTCTCTCTGTCTCTGTCTCTCACACACACACACACACAGACACGCACCCATGGGGATCCGCCGCACCCCTGGGCTGCAGAGACCACGTGGGCCGGGTCCCGACTGCCCCCTCCAGGCCGCCAGCCTCCGTCTCCCGGGCTGCCCGCGGTGGCCCTGGGGCGGGCAGGGGTGGTGGCGCTGTCTGCCCGCGTCCGCCCTCCTCCTGCACCCAAGCCCCGCAGCCGGCCCTCGGGAAGCTTCTGGAGAAAGGCAGACGCGGGTGGGGAAGAGGTCGGGCCGACGGACAGAGCGCATGGCGCGGGGGACCGTCCCCCAGCGGGGCTGTCGCGTGGCTGGGGCGGGGCGATCACAGACCCGGCGGAGCCTGGCGTCCCGGGACCTGGCAGCCGGAAAGCAGCGGAGAGATAAGGACAGAGCGGCACGTGTGACCGGCCTCGGGGAGGGCACGGGGCTGCGGGGCTTCTTTTCATAGGTCTCAGGGAAGGACCCTCTGAGGAGGCGACATTGAGGCCGAGGCCTCAGACTTGAGAACGGCTAAGAGGAAGTTTGCAGTATTTAAAGCACCCCCAAGAGCGTCCCGAGGCGGAGGCACAGTCGTGGGGGGGGGGGGAACGCACGAGGGGGAGTGGCAGGACCGCCAGGCCCCTGTAGGGTCCGGAGGCCTTTCCTCCCAGTGTAAGGAGATGCCACGCAGAGTCTGAAGCCAAAGCGTGGCATGGGTTAGCGGACGTGCTCAGGTGACCCGCCTCACGGAGCTCTGCCGCGCCTGACTGCGACTTGATGCTCAGTGACCGGCAGCTCCCATGTCCCCTCCCCCGGCCCCTGCAGCCACCACTCCTTTCTCTTCCATGAGTGCATTAGGTACCTCGTGTTAGTGGAATCGTGCGCGTTTGTCCCTCCATGTCTGGCTTATTTCACTCAGCATGACGTCCCGGGCTCACGCGTGCTGTAGCATGTGTCAGCACTTGCGCACACGCCACGTTCCCTTTACCCATTCATCTGTCCGGGGACAGGCTCCACGTCTTGGCTGTTGAGAATAGTGCTGCAGTGAGCCTGGACGTGCAGCTCTCTCTTTGAGGTACTGGTATCATTTTTTTTGGATAAATATCTAGAAATGGAATTGCTGGATCATGTGGTAGTTTCGTTTTTAATTTTTTGAGGAGCCTCCACACTGCTTTCCATAACAGCTGTGCCATTTCGCATCCCACCAGCAGAGCACAAGGGCTCCAGTTTCTCCACAACCTTGCCAACACTTGTTGGTTGTCTTTTTTCTCTTTTTTTTTTTTTTTTTTTTTGGTGGCTGGCCAGTGTGGTGGTAAAACTCCTTGACCTTGGTGCTATGACACCATGTTCTAACCAACTGGGTTAACTGGCCAACCCCAGTCTTTTGATAATAGCCACCCTAACAGGAATGAGGTGCTACCTCATTGTGGCTTTCATTTGCATTTCCCTGACAATGAGTGACATTTAGCAACTTTTCATATACTGTTGGCCATTTTTACACCTTCTTTGAAGAATTGTTATTTCAGTCATTTTTAAAATTGGGTCATTTGGTTTTATGCTATGAAATTGCAGGAGTTCCTTATGTATTTTAGAAACTAACCCCTTATCACATATATGGTTTGGAACTATTTTCTCCCAGTCCATTGGTTGCCTTTTCAATCTATTGCTTGTTTCCTTTGTTCTGCAGTTCTTTAGTATGATTTAATCCCATTTGTCTATTTCTGCTTTGTTGTCTATGCTTTTAATGTCATATCCATGAAAGCATTGCCAGGATCAGTGCCAGGAAGATTTCTCCTATGCTCTTAAGAAGATTTTTGTGTATGGTATAAGAAAAGGGTCTGGTTTCACTCTGTGGCATGTGAAAAGCTAATGCACGGCAAAGGAAGCAATTAACAGAATGAAAAGGCAACCTGCAGAATGGCAGAAAATATTTGCAAACTGAGTAGATGTGGGAGGAGAGGTGAGGAAGGAGTGAAGGATGACAGAGCTTTCCAGCTTGGATAATTAAGCTTGAATAATTAATGGGGTGGAGCAGATGCAATATTTGCAAACTGAGTAGATGTGGGAGGAGAGGTGAGGAAGGAGTGAAGGATGACAGAGCTCTCCAGCTTGGATAATTAAGCTTGAATAATTAATGGGGTGGAGCAGATGCATGATGAATATGCCGAGTTCTGGTGAGTTTTAAATGCCTGAGCCACAGCCGGACAGAGCTGCCCAGGAGGCAGCTGAATGTGTGAGTCGGGAGTTGGACATTGAAAACCCACACAGACAGAGCACAGCTTAGCAGCTCCCAGCAGGTGAGGAAGGAGGAGTAGGGAGTGACTGCTAATGGACAGGGGGTTTCTTTTGGGGGTGATGAAAATGTTCTAGAATCAGATAGTAGCATAGCTCCATGAACATCTGTACCCTGTAAAAGGGTGAATCTTACAGCTATGTAAATTGTATCTCAATATAAATAAGAAAAAGGCAGGCATTGACACCAGCGATGTGAATAGGCTTTTCCTGAAAGAGCAGAATTGATCATAAGAGATGAGGACACAGGACAGAACTTGCAACACTTACTAGAAGGGCAGAGAAGCTGCCAGTAGATGAGAAGCAGCAGCCAGAGAAGAAAGCCAGGAGGGTGGAGTCAGGAAGACCGAGAGGAAGGCGTTCTGCAGGGCCAGGAGCACCCTAAGGGGAATCTGAGGCAGGGTCGCCAGGAGAAATACAATGCGAGCCACAGAAGGAATTTTAATTTTCCAGGAGCCACCTGAAGAAATGTAACAAGAAACTCGTGAAGTTCTTTTAATAACAGATTTCATTTAACCCTATATATCCAAAATATTATCATTTCTACATGTAGACAATGTAAAAAATTATTGAGATATTTTCCATTCTTCCTTGTACTGAGTCTGAAATCCAGTTTGTATTTTACACTTAGAGCACATCTCAGTTAGGACGAGCCACATTTCACGTGCTCGATAAACCAAGCTCCTCCCATTTTATAGATAGGGACACCGAGAGCCCAAGAACACAGTGGCTTTGTCACGAACAGGAGAGGGGCAAGTAGGAGGACCAGCCTTGTGTCCTCACCCGTCACTGGCCCTTGCTAAGTCTCAGCCTGGCCTGAGATCAACATCCCTGCCTTGCGTCAACTCGAAACCAAAACTACTGAAACGTGGCTCCCTCGTGAGAGCAAAGGAGGCAATGGGGACACGCGACGTCCAGACGTTTTCAGAAGATGGAAAAAGATGGGTCGGCAGAGCGGGGGAAGGTGACGCAGAACCGCAGTGGGGGTGGCCAGTGAGGACAGCAGAGCTCCCAGAAAGTCCCTGGTGCTGGAGGCACTGACATCTCAAAAGACTTGGTTTAAAGTCTGTGCATGGAACATTCAGGCAGTTTGAAAAAGAACCAAAAAGAACTTCTAGCAATAAAAATACACATGTAAAGTTGAAATATAAAACACACTGAAGATGAGTTGGTAGATGAATAACAATGGATAGATTAGTAGAAATTACTCAGCAAAACAAGATGAAAATCATGAAAGAGGAATTAAAGACCATCAAAACTGAACAAGAAGGTCCAACATACCTTTAAACAGAACTCCCCAAGGAGAGAATGGGAGAGATGAAATATTTGAAAAGAAAATATGTCAGCGCTTTCCAGAAACAAAGAAATACACGAGTCTGTAGATACTGAAGGATGTGCTCCACAAAAACAAAGGAAGACTTGGGATCCCCAAAGAGGGAACTCCCGGGGTGATGGGGAAGGAAGAGACCAGCACTGTGACCTTGGGGTGCAGCCAGGCCAGCGGGTGCAGGAGAACACGGGCCTTCTCAGGGAGGTCCTAGAGAAAAATTTTAAAAAGAATTGTTGGGTACCTGATGCATTTGATTGTGTGGAAAATAATATTGAGAGGGGCTTTACTACTTTGTTGGAGCATTTGGAATCAATGATCAGTATACAGAAACTTAAGAAAATTGGAAGAAAACGTAATTACTAGCTCAAGAAAAAAACTAAGTTG
>NW_007726964.1:104053-105681 GCF_000696425.1 Galeopterus variegatus
AAGGAAAAAAAAAATTCAAATAAAAATTAAACAGCCATCACAGCTGATGCCATCCTCCTGGTGGTCATCCTGCCTTCTTCCCATCCCTCCCCCACCTTTCTCTGCAACACACACTGAGAGGTGACAAAGGTTTGGGGACAGGAAAACTATTTATTTACAGAATATTTGAGGACTCCTACTGTGGCCTTCTGGAAATGCGTAGAGGCACGTGGTAAGATTGTAGCCATGGTTTTTTTAGGCAGTCTGAGACATCTTCTAGTGTCAAAGTTACCACTCTAGGAAAAGTCATTGGTCATTGAAATGTTTGTTCATTTTATAGGTTACAACATAAATACCCAGTTGACATTTGGCATTTGTTTCACTTAAAAAAAATTCTTGAGTTCTTCCATGTGATACATAGTTGCTTTGACTTGACACAGTGAAATTCATTCATAAAAACGTCCCAGAGAGAACTCACACTGCCAATGTGTTTTTCCTTTCCAGGATTCAAAATTGGGATTTCCTAAAGGACTATGATCCAATGGTAAGGCAAAATACGTTCCTGTCGAATATACTTGCAGTTTGAATACTTATTCATTCTTTCCTCCATTCAAACTAACATCTATTGAGGATCTCCTCTGTGCTAGATGCTGGAATATACAGAGATGAATACTCTTGTTTCAAGAAACTCAGAGTCTGATGGAAAAGTAAATATTTATATATAACATTTAGAAATTTCCCTCCTACTGTTTCTTGATTTTATTAAAATGAACTAACCTGACATGATAGGCATCTGCTGCTGAAATTTTCTCCCTAGTTGAGGATGTCAGCAATGTGTGGTAATATGTGTGTGGTGTGCCCAAAAAGGAGAATGAGTGGGTGAAAGGACTTCGTAGTCTAATTCCCTGCCTCTAATATCACCATCTCTAATCCATCCTCCACATTGCCACCAAGTAATTTCCCGAAACTGCAAAACTGACCATATAACTCCCCCGATTACAATCCCTAAATAAGTCTGAAAGTTTCTGGGTGGCTTACGAAGCTTCCTGTGACCTAACCCTGCCCACTTCCCAGCCTCACTGCCTACCTCCCACTGACATGCTGTCGTTTGTCTGTGCCTCTGTGCACGATGTGCCCCTGCCTGACGTCCCNACAGAAACTTAAGAAAATTGGAAGAAAACGTAATTACTAGCTCAAGAAAAAAACTAAGTTGTTCAAGAAAGGCAATGGGATCATATTATACTCCCTCATTCATCAGTGACCAGTGTTTACATAATCATAGGGATGTCAATTTAACCAACATCTATAATATAATTATCCAGAAGAATTAGGGGAAGGGAGGGGGGTAAGAATTCTAACTCATCATCTCCCATAACAGAAAGTCAATAGATCAGTTTAAACTTTTATAAAATCAGGAAACAGCAGTATAAGCACACTGTTTCAAAATATGGAGGCAAATGGCCTGAAGAAATAACTAAAAGACTGGAAACAGTTTGACTGTAGGACGTGGAGCTCAGGGGCTGTGAGGATGGGGGCAGGAAGGGCTGTTTTTATCACGTCTTGTAAAACTGTTTGACTATTTAAAAATATTCAAATAAAAATTAAACAGCCATCACAGCTGATGCCATCCTCCTGGTGGTCATCCTGCC
>NW_007726964.1:106310-108640 GCF_000696425.1 Galeopterus variegatus
CCCACTGACATGCTGTCGTTTGTCTGTGCCTCTGTGCACGATGTGCCCCTGCCTGACGTCCCCTTCAAACCTGAACAGCCTGAAGGACTTCCATTCACTCTTCGAGACCCTGCTCAAGTGCCTCCTCTTCTGAGAAGTTTCCCTTTCCTGAGCAGGCTTGACCAGAGCCTTCCTTCCTTTCACTCACCAGCATATCTAACCCATTCCTTTGGCACAGCATGTAATGTAATGTTGTAGTGACCCATTCCACTAGGCTTTGAGCTCCACAAGAGAAAGGGCAAAGATGGAGTCCTGGCTGTATCCTGCCCCCAGCGTGTGCCCTGTCCCCAGCCCCAGTGCAGGAGTTAACACTCAGTTCATGCTGGATGAATGAGTGGATGGCAGAATGAATCTAGCCATGGAAAGAATGGTCACAGAACCAACCTGGAAAAGGAGCAGAGTAGAAGGTGCACGGAGGCGGTGGCCACACTGACATGGCCTTTGCGAGGTTGAGAAAGGTTTCATGCCTGCGTTGTAGACTTGCTGGGCTGGTTGCTGTCTACCCTCAGAGACAGAACCTCATTCACGGGACCTGAAATCCTGCACTGAGCTTCTGGTCCAGGCTCCCAGCCTGTAAGAGCTTCTCCCTGCCAAGGGCTATGTATTAATAATCTATGACATCTGCATCCCACTCAAGGTGGGGCCACCGAGGCATGGACTTTCTCAGGTAGAAGCCAGGATCTCATTATTTGACTGGTCATGTCACTTTTATTAGATGCAGGTTAGCACAAAGTTAACCCTAAACAGAGGCAGGGACAGCTGAGGATATCCCCCACTCCTCAGATTATTCTTAATTCATATGTTTACTCATTCATTCATTCATCCATCAGTTAGAGTTCAACACAGGGCGTGCACATGGATGCTCAGAGCAGCAATCCTCATAAGAGCCGAAAACTGGAATCAACCCAAACACTATTGGGGGTAGAATAGCTAAATAACGTGTGGAATATTCCCACAGTTCCCACCACAGAATACCACATAGCAGTGAGAGTGAATGAATCACAGCCACGCACAAAACGTGAGTGATCACAGACGTAATGTTGAAAGAAAGAAGCCAGACAGAAGAGACATGATTCCATTAATAAAATGTTCATAACCAGGCAAAACTAATGCATGGTGATAGAGGTCAAGAGCAGGTCACCCTGGGGGCAGCGATAGTGACTGAGGGGTTGAAAGGAGGTGTCTGGGGGCTGGTCATATTTCTTGATCTAGGTGGAGTTACACAAGCATGTTCGCTTTGCAAAAACTTGTTGAGCCGTCCAGTTGTCGTTTGTGTACTTTTCTGTGTAAATGTTGTACTTTAAGTAAAAATTCACCCAAAACCAAATCAAAACCTATGGCTTTCCACCATATGTGAAGCAGCGTCTTAGGTCAAGGGGACAGAAAGAAGAATAAGACATGGTCTTGATCACCGCAGGTCACAGGGTAAACATCAAGGGTGTCTGGGAGGCGCCTGGGGAAGGACGTGACTGAGGATGAGGGGGACGAGCCCAGCAAAGGCTGCGGAGTCGTGTCGGTCTTGGGAAGCGCATGGAGACACTTCACACGGAGAGCCAGCCACTCCCTGCCCCGTTCTCTCCCACCCTGAGCGTCCCGACAGCATGCAGGTCCCTCCTGTTTCTGTGCTGTGTGTGACTGGGCCTGTCCCCTCTCCTCAGGGAAATAAGAGTGTGTGCCTCTCTTTTTGGACACAGTCCCCAATTCCTCGAACCAGGTTGTGGGCGGCAGGGTGGACACACCTCTGGGGAAGACCCTGGCCAGCATGGACTACTTCTTCTTGGAAGGGGCTCGGAAGAAGCTGGAAGTCCAGCTGCAGCCTGTCTAGGCGACAGAGCTCGGCCACCTTCCTCAGGTGGGTGGGGGGACGGGAGGCCCGAGCTGCCTGGCCCATGACAGTACCCATCAATACCCCTCATGTCAGCCCGGATCTTGACTGTCCCTGAGCCCCACGACAATACGCGAGAGGGCCCTCGTGGCTCATTTTACACGAGTAACTTGCCCAAGGCCATGTAACCCCAGCACTTCCAGCGCAGGAGCCGTGGACACCCCAGGAAAGGGAGTCCTGCACTGGGGTCAGGGGCCGCCGCCTGGGTTCGGATCCCGCTCCTGATGCTGACAAGCTGGGTAACCTCAGGCGGGTTGTTCACCCCTCCGTGCTCCGTCTCCCCATCTGTAATATGGTGTATGTGTTTCCTAGGGCCACTGGAACAAAGCACCACAAACCCAGCGGCTTAAAACAGGGGTGTATCGTCTCAGGGCTCTGGAGGCCAGACGTCCGCCAGCATGGAAGC
>NW_007726964.1:108789-116808 GCF_000696425.1 Galeopterus variegatus
ACCCATCAATACCCCTCATGTCAGCCCGGATCTTGACTGTCCCTGAGCCCCACGACAATACGCGAGAGGGCCCTCGTGGCTCATTTTACACGAGTAACTTGCCCAAGGCCATGTAACCCCAGCACTTCCAGCGCAGGAGCCGTGGACACCCCAGGAAAGGGAGTCCTGCACTGGGGTCAGGGGCCGCCGCCTGGGGTCGGATCCCGCTCCTGATGCTGACAAGCTGGGTAACCTCAGGCGGGTTGTTCACCCCTCCGTGCTCCGTCTCCCCATCTGTAATATGGTGTATGTGTTTCCTAGGGCCACTGGAACAAAGCACCACAAACCCAGCGGCTTAAAACAGGGGTGTATCGTCTCAGGGCTCTGGAGGCCAGACGTCCGCCAGCATGGAAGCGTCTTCAGACCTCTCTCTCTCTCTCCTGCCTCCCTCCTCCGTCTAATAAGGACCCTTGTGATTACACTGGGCCCACCCTGATTACCCACCATAACCTCTCCGATCTTCAGACCTCTCTCTCTCTCTCCTGCCTCCCTCCTCTGTCTAATAAGGACCCTTGTGATTACACTGGGCCCACCCTGATTACCCACCATAACCTCTCCGTCTCACGGTCCTTTATCACATCAGCAAATCCCTTTTGCATGTAAGGCCACATATTCACATGTTCCAGGGATTAGGACGTAGACTCTTTCCTGGGCCATTTTTCTGCCTAGCAGAAATAGGGATAGTAATAGTATCGATTTTATAAGGTTATTGTGAAGATTAAATGAGTTAATGTGCGCAGTTGCTTAGAACAGAGGCTGGAACACCGTGTGAGGATGTGTTTGCATAGGATGCCGCTCTCTTGGGGAGGAGGACACCTTCCTGGGGGAGACGTGGGTCCTCAGACAGGGGCTGCTGAGGGTCTACTCCCTCGAGGTCAGCCTCTCTCCCTTATTACCTGTGTCTGTTCACTTCCAGCCTCACCAGGGTGGTCAGGGTTAGGCTAGACTCGAGCAGGAAGGAGCCCGCCTTCAGGTGACACAAGCTGAGGCAGCCCAGGCATCCCCTGGGAGCCTGTGACCTGGATGCATTGCACATCCTCTGTCCACACTCTCTGCTACCCTGAGTGCACTGGCTATCCCGTGGGGCAGATGGGGAGGGCCTGGGTCTGGGCTTAGGCCACAGCAGTAAAGGGGAACAGGGGGCCTGGGGCCCAGAGTGATGCTCACGTGGGCAGCACTAGCCCAGGGCCTAGCAGGGAAGGGACACTTGCCAAGTGTTGGTCTCTTTTCCCATCCAAAAGGCCATGTTAGTCTGGTCCCCTTATGTCCAAGCAAAAATTAGAGAAAGAGCTTCATTCCTCTTTGCTGGTTAAAAACAAATGGGTTCGTTCTTTCAAACATCCAAGTTCTCCTCTTCCTGAGCACCCAGCGAGGCTGTACTTTCCCCGTGATTTAAAAGGCAGACCATGTGGTGGAGCCATGGCTGGTGGAATGACAGCAGATGCAGTGGCCCCACTTCCAGTCCTGGTCCTCCACGGAACGTCAGTCCTGTGCACTGGCCCGCTGTCCTCTCCCCACCAGCTGAAGGAGGGGGAGGGCCTGGAGGATGTGGGGAGCCTGGAGGGAGCCCATCAGGGAGAAGAGGGGACCCTGAGTGAGTGCGTGGAGCAGAGTCATCCCCATAGACTGGACTGGCACAGGAGCAAGATGCCTGTTATGTTAGGGGAAACAAACGAAATAAACAAAACCCACCCAAAACAAAAGCAATAGCACACATTTCCAGTGTAAAGCATTTCTTTATTTACTTATTTATTTTCTTTTTTTCAGTGTAAACCATTCACATCTATTTTCTCCTTCACTCGTCACAGCAACCCACGGAAGTTGACAGATGGGGACGTCATATTCGTTAACACAGGCAAAAGCTGAGACTCAGAGGCCAAATAAAATCCCAAAGTTCTCAAGGCAAGTCGAAGCCCAGCCATAAGCCTATCCAGGGTCTTAGGGCTTTCAGTCCTGTGTGCCCCGATCTGTGGCCTCCTGGAGAGAGGAGAGGGGTCAGGGCTGCAATGATGGCTGCTTTTTCTTTGACACTTGCTTGGGTTTTATTCAGCTTTACAGCTAACCGAAAATGTCCCTGTCATTTATGTGTATTAACTCATTTAATCCTCTTAACAAGTTTATGAGATAGGTATTGTCATGCCCTATAGATGAGGAAACTGAGGCACAGAGAGGTTATGTGGATTGCCCAAGATCACACAGCTGGCAAGAGGTAGAACTGGGCTCCAAACTCAGTAGTTTAGTCAAGCTCCAGGGACTGTCTACTTAAGCACTATGCTATACGGAACCTCTTTAATCCTCACTAAACTGAGTCCCAAATATTTAGTAAATTATAGGGTTTTTCTGCTTAAAGAAAGTGTCTGGGTCCTCAGGAAGGGGAAACTGATTTTCCGGATCTCCAAGGTCCCCACCACCAAGAAGAGATCATCAGTGTTATCAGGAGTTAGGAAGGACACACTAGTTCCATGCAACACAAAGCCCATCGCACTTCACGGCCACACCCCGGCCCTGCCTGAGCCTGGGATGGACCAGGCTGGATCTGACTCGGCCAGGAAGAGGCAAAGCAGGCACGCTGGACGCACCCTTCGCACTGGGATCTGCACCCGCGGCTGCCTTCTCAGAGTCAGAGATGGAAGCTGGTCTCCCTGTCCAATCTGAGATCACGTGTCTGGGCAAAAGTCAGTGGCCAGTACAAGCAAGGGTCAAGGTCACATCGTGGTAGCATCACGTGAAGGTCAAGTGCCTGCCCTTTGGCTGGGTGAGCACAGAGACAGCTGCTGGTGGCTCCTTAAAGACCTGATCTTCATTCTCGCCAAGAGCACACTCTGTATTATATTTACATCCAGAAAAATAAAGAGTTATTTCTATTTGAAAGAGAGGGTAGAAGTTAGACGTACAGGAGATCTCCAGGTTAAATATGGCTGCAGATGGTTGAGCCTGTTCAGATTGGAGAGAATCATAGAGAACTTCTCTACTGGAAGGAGGGTAGAAGGGACAGGGACCGTGACAGTTCTGCCACTCCTGGAGGTATAGCCAGTTAACAGACAATGCAGACTCTGTGCTGCGCACATTACCCAAATTGCCTTTTTTTGTAGGTTTTATTGTTTAGTCCGTTTGTGTTGCTGTAACAGAAATACCTGAGACTGGGTAATTTATAAGGAAAGGAGGTTTATTTGGCTTATGATTCTGGGACAGCTGCATCTGGCACAGGCCTCAGGCTGCTTTTACTCATGGTGGAAAGTGGCAGGCAGCCGGTGGGTACAAGCAGATCACATGGCGAGAGGAAGCAAGAGAGAGAGAGAGAGAGAGAGAGGAGGTGCCAGGGTCTTTTAAACAATCAGGTCTCACGGGAACTAATAGAGCGAGAACTCACTCATCAATCCCCCCTCCCCTAGGGAGAACATTAATCCATTCATGAGTTTCCAACACTGCCACACTGGAGATGAAATTTCCACATGACTTTTGGAGGGGACAACACATCCAAACTCCATCACACCATTTGTGAGGTTTGGAAACTAAACCGAAGACTTCGCTCAATCTGGTCAGGTTCACACAGCTGACGAAGAGCCAGAATCCATCTTCCGTCGGACTTCTCCATGCCTCATTCCCCGGTGGGCCTCAGTCTCCACAGCTGTAAAATGGGGTTCAGGGGTGAGGAGACAGATTCTAAAGGCATTTCCAGCTCCAGGATTCTAGTCTCTGAGTAACATAGGTTTCTTGGTCCTTTTACAGAGTGCATTAGTCTGCCGCAATGTGCAATAAAACAGAACTCTCCATTTCTCACTCACATGTCTGCGCATAGCTGGGGGTTGGCTGATCAGTGCTAGTCTCAGAAGGATTTAGCTACAGGGTTCAGGTAGGGTCTAAGTCTGGCCCACGTCTCCCATTCTCTTGGACCAACAGCTTCCTGGGGCACATTCTTCTCACGCCACCTCCCCAGACCACAAGGGCCACCCCCAGCCACGCAAGCACCCTGAGGCCTTCTGACCTCTGCAGCTGACCTGTCTGGCCGTGCTTCCCTGTGAGAGGGGTCATCACAGGAGACCTCTCGTCACAGCCAGGCCACCTACCCTCTGTTCCCTACCACATCTGCTTCTTTTCTTTCTTTCTTTTTATTTTATTTTTTTGGTGGCTGGCCAGTAAGGGAATCCAAAGCCTTGACCTGGGTATTATCAGCACCATGCCCTAACCAGGTGAGCTGACCAGCCAGCCTCACGTCTGCTTCCTTTTTTTTTTTTAAATATGACCGGTAAGGGGATCTTAACCCTTGACTTGGTGTTGTCAGCACCACGCTCAGCCAGTGAGCGAACCGGCCATCCCTATATGGGATCCGAACCCGTGGCCTTGGTGTTATCAGCACCGCACTCTACTGAGTGAGCTACGGGCCGGCCCCACGTCTGCTTCTTTTCAAGAGGATGTCTGCTTCCAACTTTCCCTGTCTCACTTGCTGGGAGCCAAGGAAGTCAGGACGGAGGGGCATCTGCTCTAAAATCTCCATGCCAGCCTGTCTCTCATCTTGTTTGGGCCAGAACAAGGGAGGTGGGATGGGCCAGGAAGCCATGGAGAAGTGGGCACCAGGCCTGCAGGAGCCATGCCTGGAAAAGCAAAAGGGGCTTCATCAATAAAGAGACGGGGCGTCATGGAGCCCATGGGCTGGGGAGCAGCAGGGCTCCGGAAAGGGACTGGAGTCAGAAGCTCAAGAGTGCCTGGAAAAGCAAAAGGGGCTTCATCAATAAAGAGACGGGGCGTCACGGAGCCCATGGGCTGGGGAGCAGCAGGGCTCCGGAAAGGGACTGGAGTCAGAAGCTCAAGAGCCATAGTGAGGCCCGAAGGATTCTTTCTTCACTGTTTGTCACTCCTTCTCTGACACCTCTGCCTCACTCGCTCCGTAGCAGAAGCAGCGTCTGTGCTTCCACATGACAAAAAGTGCCCACCACCCACGGATCATGCAAGGTGAGCCTGGCCCGTCTTCCCGTGCCAGAAAGTAAGGAAGTGTTCAAAACATGACAAGGAAACCTAAAAGGCAACTTGAAGGGGCTCCTGCTCACCAAATTTGGGACAATATGAGCCTCAAAATGATGTAACAGCACCCCCTCAGCCAGTGCCCACAAACCGCACTGAATAACAGTATTAATAACAATAGTGAATCCGTGAGCTCATACCAATAACTTTTTAAAAATTCAAGTACTGATGAAAAACTCTTTTCTGTTGAAGAATATGGCATAAATTATAACAGAAAATCATCACTTTATGATTATCATAGTAATAACTGATTTAGGCAAAAATCAATAAAAATTAAAGTCATTGGGTGAAAGATTCTTGGATTACAGTAAATGCTGAAATATAGAAGATACTGTCTTCTTCAAATTATTTTCACCTCACCAGTGACAGACAGCTGTCCTCACATGTCTCCCAACGTGATGCGCTGGGGAGGACACCACCCCTGCCCCTAGAAAAAGTGTAACCTGAGTGTATCAGGAAGAAGCTCTAGGCAAACTCGAACAAGGGACATTCTGCCAAACAGCTGGCCTTGATTCTTCAGAAATGTCAGTGTCATACAAGACAAAGGAAGGCTGAGGAAGTGATTCAGATTAAAGACAGTACAGAACGGGACCCTCGACCAGCTCCTGGGTCAAAGCAAAAGCAGCTACAAAGGACACGTTACGGACTAAATATTAGATAATGGGATAAATATTAGATGATATGGACTAAACAGTAGATAACAGCAGTGTATTGATGTTAAATCGCTGAGTGTGGTGATTACATCCAGGTTCTGTGGAAGAATGCTGTTGTTGTCCAGAGGTATATGCTGAAGTGCTGTACTTAGTAAAGTGTTATGCTGTCCCTAACAAGCTGCAAATGGCTTAACAAAAAATCGTTTGGTGTGTAGAAACAAATAAAGCAAATGTGGGTAAAAATGTCAACAATCGATTGATCTAGATGAAGAGTACTTGAGTGTCATTGTATTATTCTTGCAACCTTTCTATAGGTTTAGGAATTTAAAAAAACCAAGGTGGGGGAACGGCTACCACCAGCAGCTCCTGAGCTCAGGTCGCCTCTGTTGCAGAGAAGAGCTGGGGAAACTGAATCAGTTAGTGTTCAATTCCAAGGCCCCCCGGAAAGCACTTCTTGCCAGCTCCAGCCAGGGAGTTGACTCCTCCACTCAGCTGAGACGAGGATTGGGGTCCGGCTCATGACACAGACTGTCCGTGCAGCTGAGCAGATGGGGAGCAGATGAGTTCTCCAATACGGGGACACTGTCTTGTGCAGGACAGACATCCCAGTTGGTGTGCACTGTGGAGAACCCCTCATCCTGGCACTCCGCAACTTCCTGAAGATTCAAAAGGGCCTGGAAGATCAGCTGTTTTGAGGCAACCATGAGGGGGTGGGATGTGGGGAGAGCCGGCATGCTATTGGGGGATCTCACTAGGACCAAGGGGGCTGGGACCCAAACACCTTCCCGCAGGGCCCAAACCAACTCCACCAAAAACCACCCACCCCCCGCAGCTTCAGGAGCAAAGGCAGTGACCACAGCTCGCAAAAATGTTTTGCTAGTTTGCACCTGGTGGGGAACTACCATTATTGAGCGTCTACTATGTGCCTTTCTGTAACCTTCCGTGGTGGGGATGGTTTTCCCTGTTGAAAATAAAGAAACTAAGGTACAGAAAAGTTAAATGTTTGTCCAAGACCATGTAGCATGTGAGGGCCAATGCTGGGAGGACAGCTAAGGTCTGCCTGACACCAGAGTCGCCCACATCCTGGTCTCCATGCAAAGCAGCCAGTGCAGGGAGGCGTCTAGGAGCCAGGTAAAAATCCTTCTCCTACAACCTTGACTCATCCAGCTGATCCCCAGAGCAGGCAGCATCAGGAGCTTCTGTCCTTGGCCAGGGTCAGTGTTTATTCCACGCAAGAGAAGACACATTACCTAGGTGGCCCTGGGGGCAATAACACCTGGCAAAGATCCCACTTGCTGCAGACCCCAGCCACCCACTACAATAAATGGATTCTAAGGCGGAGGCAGAGAGAAGGGAGGAAGGGGAGCCACCGCCATGTGGCAGGACCAGGAACTTCCAACCAGGAGGCACTCAACAGATTCTAGATGTTTCTACAGTTGTCACTGCTGCTGTTGATAAGCCTTTGGCGCTTGTAAGAAAGCTCCTTATTTCTCTGTTTTATTTTTCTTAAGAGCCACAATTGTCCACTGTTTAGCAGTCTAGCGAGGGCAAGGGCGAGCACATTTAGCCTGGAGGGAGGACTCAGCGTCTTCTGGCTTTTTCCATGGCAGTGGGTGACCCACAATTGTCCACTGTTTAGCAGTCTAGCGAGGGCAAGGGCAAGCACATTTAGCCTGGAGGGAGGACTCAGCGTCTTCTGGCTTTTTCCATGGCAGTGGGTGACAGCCTGGTGAGGGCTGGGGAAGCTGGAGGGGAGGGTGGGGCTGGAGAGGCGCAGCGGCTGGAGAACGCGCCCTTCCCTTCCCCTCGTTCTGTGGCTCAGAGGCCACACCCAAGTTTCCTTCTTTTACCAAAGGCATCGATTCCACCTCCTCACAGGAAGTTTCACTCGGAAGTGCTCGAGGGCGAGGCTGCTGGGGGGTCCGGGTCTAGGACCCACGTCCCCGGAAAGGAGGCCTTCCCTCCGGAGCCGGAGAGGCCCACGTGGCTCTGGGAAGGGACCCGGGAGGTCCTGGAGCCTCTTCAGGTTGCCTCCCCACCTGCGACACACAAGGAGTCGGCTCGCTGGCGTCGTGAAAGGTCTTAGTCTCTAAAATGAGGAGTCAGGAAAACAAACACAAACACTGGGGGGAGGGAAAAATCCCAACAGGAAGGCCCGTCCCTGCGAGGGGTGCTCGTTTGCACCCTGCCTACCGGCCGGTGTGACATCAAACCGTCGGAGGGTCTCCCGGCGGCCCGTGACCGCGCGGGTGGGCTCAGCGCGGAAGAAGCGAACCGGCGCATGACCAGCGGGCAGGGCGGGGCGGGG
>NW_007726964.1:117808-132418 GCF_000696425.1 Galeopterus variegatus
CGAGCGAGGCCCCAACCGTGCGGCCGGTCCCCGCGCCCCGCGGGCGCCATGGAGGCCGCGCTTCTGTGGTTCTGCAACTGGAGCACGCTGGGCGTGTGCGCCGCGCTCAAGCTGCCGCAGATCTCGGCAGTGCTGGCGGCGCGCAGCGCGCGGGGCATCAGCCTCCCGAGCCTGCTGCTGGAGCTGGCGGGGTAAGGTCGGGGCAGCGGGCAACCGCCTTCCTCCTCGCCCCCGCGGCCGGGGTGGAGCCGGGAGAGCCGCGGGTCTAACTCAGTAGGGCGGGGCGGTCCCCGAGCTCCCGCGCTGTCGCCGGCGACTGAGAGTCCACCGGGAGCCCTGGGGCTGGGGGCCCTTCCCAGGGCTGCTCAACACCCTCGTGAGCGCACCAAGCCCCGCACGGTACGAGCGGACGGCGCGCGCCCATTTTACAGATGAGAAAACGGAGACTTGTCGGAAGCAGCACTCGGCCCGTTAGTGACAAAACCTGCGGGCCTTGAGCAAGGCACCCGCACCGCGAGCCTTTCCCACATACGTGGCCCTTCAACCCACCCCGCACCATCACCCTCTTTCTCCAGCCTCGGTTTCCTCACTTGTAAGACAGTGAGCTCTAAGGGCCCCCCGGGCTTTATAATAATGTTCATGTCTGGGGGGATTCAGACCATGGGGCGACCTTTGGAGGGAGAAGTGGAGGAGACGTGAGTCGACGCCCGCAGGGGGCCGGGGTTGGACAGGCAGGAGGCGCGGAGGCTGCTGCGGGAGCGGGTGTGTCCTGCGACACCCCAGTGGGTGCGCCGACTCAGTAGCTAAAGACGTAACGTGAACAGCAGAGTTGTGACATTTTTTTGCTGGGAAGACTGGGATTGGTGGGAAAACATGTACCAGAAACTGGCGGCCTCGCTCCTGGCCAGGCGGGTCCCCTACTTTGCTCACCCGCTGTCACCCAGCGGCTCTGAGGGTGGGTCCTCGACACAGGGGGTCCTCCCGTGAGCCCAGCTTTGCGGGCCGTCCTCCTCCGCCTCCTGGGCCCTCCTGGGTTCTGGCATCAGCTCTGCAGCGCTGGCGCCTCCCGGAGCACGATGCCGAGCTGCCAGCCCCTGCTCGGGAACCTTCTGTGGACCGGCACTGGGGGCCTCAGTGCGAGGGCGGGGCGTCCGGCTGGTGCCACCTGTGCTCCCCTTCCCGGGTTAGGCTGTTGGAGCTTTGGCCTCTTGGTCAGATTCCTTTGGAAGAGTGGTGGGTTCAAGCCCCGGCGCCCCCTTACTCTCCTCCCTGTGCCTGTGGATGTGAGTGGTCTTTGTGTAACCTCCAGCACGTGTGTTGAGGTGGAAAACTCAAGTGACTCCAAAGAGCAGGCAGGGAGTGGAAACCACCTGCCGGCCGGGTGTCAGATGACTGTCTGGCCTGATGTTATTATAGTGAGCATTTTAGCTATTACTTTTTTTTTCTATTTTTAATTAAAACAGACATTAAAAAGGAAAGGAAAGGCCCTACTGCCCCCACTCTCCCAGGCTGCAGGAGCTGTGAGGAGTTTGGGTCCCACTGAAAGCACTGCAGCAGGACGGCCATGTGAGAGAAGAGGACAAAACATGGGGGGTGATGGCACCATCTGGATTGGTGTCAGGAAATCCAGGCTCTTCCTTGTCTCTGAGTTCTGATAAGGCCTTGGCTTCTTTGGGTCTTAGTTTCCCCAAGTGTTCTGTAAGGTATGGAGGCCAGGGTGGATGACTCCTGAAGGCAAGCACAGCTCGGACAGTCCAGATCCTCAGGCCTGTCCTGTGGGTCTCTGGCTGCACTGGGGGAGACCGATGCACACAGACCCCATGGCCTTTGTTCTCGCACATTCCTTCAGCGTGGCCTGCAGGGCAGCTTGCTGTGGCCCAGTTCCCCTGTAGACTGAGTGCTGCAGAGGGGGGTGGGATGCAGCTGCCCTGCCCCCACACCTCCATTCTCACTCACAGGTGCACAGAGAGGGGCTGCTCAGGAGGCCAGGCGGGAGGAGATTCTACACTGAGGAGCAGATCCAGGGCAGAGGCACCCGTCTGTCCTTGAACCTGGGAGATGGCCCCCCGCAAAGCCCCTCGAGAGCCCATGGGCAGTCAGGCTGAGGGGACGCTGCTGGTCTTGCAGAGGCCTGGCCACAGGAGGCCCATGTGCCCAGGGTGACACTGGGCTCTGGCCTCCTGTCCTGGGACCCCCTCCTACTCGGCCCCCAGCGAGGCCGAGACTTGTACATGGAAAGAAGCAGGGTCCGGGGCACGAGCTCCCTGGGCTGCTGTCCTCCTGTCAACACTTTTCCCTGCGCCTTCCCAGCTGGGGAAACGAGAGCCCTGGGGGGAAGCGGGGCCCCTGGTGGGTTGAAGTCCCAGGGCTCGGGCTCCCCTTCCTGCCTGCCCCTGGGAGTCTCAACACACACCAGCTGCGTGATGGGACAGAGCGGGGGTCCAGGTCCTGAGGGAGGAGACTGGGCTGCGTGTGAGCCAGGAAGGCAGGAAGCTGGGCCTTTTCTCCCCAGAAAGGTGGGGTCCTGGGGTCTGCAGCCCTCCACCCCAGCCTCTCACAAAGCTGGAATTTTCTTAGAGGAATTAAGGCTTGTCCTTCATCTTTCCCACTCTGCCCTCTCGGGGATGGCACCTGTGGATGGGCACAGGGACTGGGCAGGTGGCCTTCTCTTTAGCACACGGGCTCCTCAGCTCCTGCCAGCCTTCGGAAGCCCTGTCCCAGACCCAGCACCCAGGGGTGGGCCCCAGGCCCCTCGGAGCCCAGCCTTGGAGACAGGCAGGGCTGGGTCCAGAAGGACCCATCTCTTGTCATCCTGGTCAGCCATGTGCCCTCCTGTGTAAATGACCACTTTAAGGGACTTGATAATGATCAGCGCCCAGCAATTACGGGCAGCTCCAAAAATTGTTCTGATTATTAAATCGACACTCCGTGCATTTTGTTCTAAATCTTGCCCTCTGACACTTGGGGCTCCACACCACCAGTGCCAGGACACAGCAAAGGAACCTGCATTCCCGGGTGCTGGACAGCCAAGCAGTCACACGTGTGCCCTCCGTCCCCAGGTTCCTGGCGTTTCTCCGGTACCAGTGTTACTGCGAGTACCCGCTGCTGACCTTCCTGGAATACCCCATCCTCATCACGCAAGGTAACGCCCTTGCCCCTCCAGCAGGCCTGTCCTCCCAGCAGGCCTGTCCTCCGTCCGCCTTCCTCCCGCTCACTCCGAGCCATTCTCTTTCAGACCTCCTCCTCCTCCTCTGCATCTTCCATTTTAACGGGAACGTGAAGCAGGCTGCACCGTACATCGCTGTGTATCCTTCCAGCATCTGAGAATCAGGAGTGGGATTCAGGCTGTGACCTGCTAATAGTATGCATTATCAAGCAGGGCCATTTACTAGATATATAATTTTGGTTAAACTACAAAAGATTCCCAAATGCATCCCAGAGATGCCCTTGGTACGATCCCTGACAGTGGCCTCCCCTCACTCCCCCCAGCAGGGCACCCCAGGTTTTGCTAACAGGCTCATTAGCATCTCACTGGGGGATCTGGGGGACACGCTGAAGTACAGAATCAACCCCTGCAAAGAGCAACAGTGTCCAACTTTATTCGTTTATCTGACACATTTATTCCTTCCCTGATATGTCCCCAAAGTATTTAAGTACTAAGAAGAAAATCTGGCGTGGAGCACCGTGCCCCTCACGCCCCTGGTTGACTAGCTTGTTCACTCCTGTTGGCAGGTGGTGGGGACTCACAATGGCTGGTTCACACTGCAGATCCTGCTCCTAGCCAGTCGGGGGCCACGAGGCTCCAGTGGGAG
Source organism: Galeopterus variegatus (assembly GCF_000696425.1). Lineage (NCBI taxonomy): Eukaryota > Metazoa > Chordata > Mammalia > Dermoptera > Cynocephalidae > Galeopterus > Galeopterus variegatus. The sequence continues at coordinate 121,621 of NW_007726964.1, forward strand.
CCTCGTCATCACAAACATGTCCCCACACGGTGGCATCTTCCTGAATGAGGGTGAGGCTTTCTCTCAACTCTCTTTGTAGGGAGTCCCTAAGAGGCCAGGAAAGCCTTTTGAAGTGCAATGGCTGTCAGCTGACCCTGCCATGTCTGTGACATGGCCTGAGTTGTTTATTCCTACAGCCTCTTCAGGGTGGAGGAACAAGGGAGGGACCCGCCGGCCCATGGCCTGTGTGGCCTGTCTGCCCTGAGCACGGGCGGTGAGTGTGTGGGTGTGCAGTGGTGGGAAGTGCCTGGCATGGAGTCAGACCGGACATGTCCCCTGCCACCACCTGGGTGGCCTCGCATGTACCTTAAGCTCTCTAAGCTGCAGTTCCTCCATCTGTGAAATGGGATACTATTTATCTTTTAGGGTTGTTATAAGAACTAGATGTACTAGGATCACAGACATGCTGGGTAAATGACAGGGTCATCTTTTGTGTTTTACTAGAAGGGAGGTTCTGCAGCCATGTCTGCACTATAGTCTTATAATTTACTGTATTCATTTAATTGATGTCATCAGTTAAAATGACAGCAATCTCTTACTATGTGCTCTTAGGCATTTAGGAGGTAGATAGGACTGTAAGTCTGTTTTACAGATAAGCAAACCAAGATCAAGAGATGGAAAGAGACTTGCCCAAGGGCACCCTGGAGCCTCCTGGCGTCCCCTCCCTGCCCTGGCCATTGTCTCTCTGGTGCTGGCTTAGCAGCTCTAGCTGGGATCTCCGTTCTTGCAGCATCACTGAGCTCAATGCAAATGCCAGAATGAAAATCAAATGTCATTCTTCCTGTGCTTTGTCTACACCCAGCTGTATCATTTTTGCAGTGGAGTTAGGAAGAAATGGGGAAATCAGTAAACAAAAGTTCACGTCACTCCAATTTTACAGAACATTGCTACTTTATCATGTTGGACCTGTCTTTTGAATGCTTACCTTTTGACAATAAATTGGAGGTGTCCGCATGGTCAGGAATTAAGTGGGCAGTTAAAACCTTTAAGAATGTTCCTAGGGAATAGTGTTTGAACACAGGTGTCTTTGAATTTTCCCTCCCTAATCTGATTTTGTTCTTTGAAGTCTGAGCAGGTATGGACTTGAAACCTGTTTTGTTTATTCCAAATCTGACCGGTTCTAGCAGAGCAGTCTCGGTTCGACACGTGGCTTCTCTGGGTAGCTCTCTGTGGTCTTGGTTTGTTTGCATGAGACAGGAGGAGGGGGAGCTGCCGCCACCCACTGATGGCCCCCTTAGCACTTGGTAAGATTTGTGTCTTCCTGGTTCATCCTCGGCCTGCAGAAGTGGATCATAGACCTGGCCATGGTGAGTACTGCCCCTTAAAAAGGGGCGAAGCAGCCACTCTCTTCTCTCCTCTCCATGCCACCTGTCCTGGAAAGAACTTTCTAGATCAAATGTTGAACCTGCAGTTTTTTGAGCTGTGCTAAGGGGTAATGGGATGAATGTGCAGTGCTGTTAAAAGACATTCTATTAAAAGACATTATTCTTATTCAAATGTGTAGTGGTGACCAGCTGCCCCCCAAATAAACAAGTAAATAAATGTGTGGCAAAATTTTTCTTTCTTTTTTGGGGGCCATAGAGAATCAGGCTCACAGTCGCAGAGTGAACTGAGCATGGGTTAATAATTACATATTGGCCACAAACTCATTAGTTTTCTGACTTTGCCCCCCAAACATTTTTATCCCTCCTTGGAAAAGGGATTACTCTTTCCTTCCTTGGCTCAGGGCCAGAAATTTCCATGAGATTCTGATAATGGGTCAGGGCGCATTTGACCACAGATCTTCTCTGACAGAAGTGGACGTTTCCCCCCAACTGGAAAGGGAGGAGGGAACTAATTGGTGGTCACAGGTCACTGCCTGCCACACCCAAACTCATGAATTTTACCCTCCTCCACCCCATCTTCTCTGTGACCCTTTCTTGGAAAGTGGACTCGATTCTCTGTGTTACGTTTCAGCCTTATGACTTTTGGAGAACAAATAAGTGGGGTTGCCATATTAACAATGAATTTTTTTGTAGTATAAGTAGGTGCAAAATATTGCACGGGACATACTTATACTAAAAAATTACTTGTTGTTGATTTGAAATTCAGATTTTACTGGGTGTCCTGTGTTTTTCTTTGATAAATCTGGCAACCTGACAAACGAGGATGTTTGGGATCTCAGTACCTGCTACTGCGCTCATGTGGTGGCTGTTTGGATTTGAAATTCAGATTTTACTGGGTGTCCTGTGTTTTTCTTTGATAAATCTGGCAACATGACAAACGAGGATGTTTGGGATCTCAGTACCTGCTACTGCGCTCATGTGGTGGCTGTTTGGAGGTGATTAAGTTGTCAAAGAGCGGCTGTCAGCCTTCACCCCCAAGAAACATCGTTCCGGGAATGTGGCATAGGCTCATCAGGAATCTGGTCCAAAGGTCAAAGGCTGCAGTTTGGGGTGTTTCTACTGTGTCTTGTCAGTGGTGTGTCCTAACCATACAGCGATGACACCGTATTCATAAGATACAATTTGCAGTCCTTCCTCCATCAGGCACGGGCTGAGTACCAGGCTCTGCGCTCTGGCTGTCCAGGATCCCCCCTTCACTGACGCAATAAGTATTCACCCTGGCAGGCCCCAGGGCCTGGGGGTCAAGGTAGCCGGATCTGAGGGTTGTGGAACTGCAGTGCAGGAACATGAACAGGGGCTTCAGAGATCACATGTTCCAGAAAAACCCTAGGATCCCATAGGGGGGAGACTGCCGTTTGAAGTAGTGAAAAATCTAAGTTTTAGAATGTTTATAGTTTTACTGCTAATCAAATCATTTCCACAGAAGTACTAAGCTCTGCTCTCATGGGTATGTTGATAATTCCCATACTCATCGTTTATTCACAAAAAGATGATTAAAGTACTTAAAAATAATCTCCATGACAGTTTAAGCCTGTGTGTAAGAAGATGTCCAGGTCTTGGTTATGGCCCAAAGCAAAACCACTTCATTATCTCAAGGACGGCTCTTCTGAAAGATGAATCTGGTAGAACATCTAGCAGCACTTGTCATCACAAGGTCCTGTGCCCTGATGTGTGCCAAAGCCACTTCTCCCCCATGCTCCCCGATTCCTGCCCAGCTCCCCCCAGCCCACACTGAGCCCACACCTAGGCTGGCTCTCAAATGCGAGGCCTCCCCTGCAGCCCTTCCCTGCTCCGTCCCGGCCCCCAGAGAGCACAGAGCCTCCCTCCATGCCATTGGAGTCCTGCTCCAGTGTGACCTGTCTTTGTCTCTCCATGGGCTGACCACAGGCCCTTGCTCCACTCCTGTGCCTGGGAGTACTTTCTTCTCCATCATTCCTCCTTGTCCAAGTAACCCCTTCTTTCCCCCCAAGTTCTCCCACGTGCACCTTTATCATCCCATTTGCCAAACTGCATGATTATCAAGGATTTATTCATTCAACAGGGATTTCTTGAGGGCTGGCCAGGGGCCAGCTCTCTTCCAGGTGCTGGGGAACCAGCAGAAAACAGAGCAAGTGTCCCCCTCACAGAGCTTTCCTTCTCCTGGGGACAGAAAATAAACACGCTGCTTTCGTCAGGGCCACCAGCAACTCATTCATGCTAGAGCCAGCTACTAGCATTTGATGCCATAGACAGATTCCTCCTGGAATCGCTTTGTTCACTGGGCCTCCGGGCACCTCACTCCGCAGTGTCCCTGATCCTTTCTGGTGTCTGTGCCGGTTCCTCATCTCCCTGCCTTCTTCAACGGAGGCGGCCCCAGGCGTCCAGCACACACTGCTTATATCCAGCCACCACATCCTCAGCTTCACCTGTCTAATCAGCATCTCCAACATCACATGTACAAAGCTGAGTTTCTGATCTCCTGCCCTACACCTCTTCCAGAAAACGTGCTCCTCCTGCAGCTTTCTCTGCATTAATGCAACTCCGTTCTTCCACTTGCCATAAACACTGGAGCTTGGACTCAGCCATGACTTCGTTTTCTCACATCCCACTGCCAGTACCTCAGCAAATCCTGTTAGTCTTACCTTCAAAGTATATCCAGAACGTGAGCACTTCACACCTCTTCTGTTTCTGCCACCCTGGTACACACGTGGGTGACTGCAGTAGCCTCCTCACTGGTCTCCTGGCTTTCACCTGCCTCCAGTTGGTCTGTATGTAACCCAGCAGCTGGAGTTTCAGCTGCTGCAGAGTTGTAACGGTGGGCCCAGGCCCAGCTCAGGGTGGAGGTGCTGTGCAGAGCTGCAGGCTAATTTGAGAAGCTCTCTTATCTTGCAGGGTAGCAGAGGACTCAAGTGCACCACTACGTGGACTCCTTGCTAGAATAGCTAGAAATTTAGGGCTGATGAACCACAGTTTGCTGTTTTGAGTGTCAGTTCAACACAGCATGGTTTTCCGCAGAGTCTGAAACACAGTAATATCTATGTATCTACTTTGTATTGGTAGATGTGGATAGATAAGCTTTTGTAGCCATGCAGTGATTCTTTTTTATTCCTAGCTTCAAACTAGCTATAGCCCATTAGTTACCCACTGGACAGTTGAATTCGTGGGTTATAAATAAGCATCTCAGTGTTGCATTCTTTTTCACCAAAGTTAGGTTTCGACCCTGTACAAATTGGTTATTACTTGAACTGAAAATTTGGCTTCAGAAATGCTTTGTATATCTGGTGTTCTTTTGCTTTTTTAACAAGTAGACTCCTGACTTTCTCACGTTTTATCTGCAAACAGAATTTATGTACTTTCATCAGTGCGGCTAGTAAGTTTGTGCAGCTGCAGCATCTGTGGAAGACAAGGGACTCAGGAGCTGTTAGCGCACTGACCTGGAGCCTCTCTTCATACACCTGTGCGAGTAAGAACAAGACGCAAGTGGAGGGGTGGCCTTTGTCAGCACCAGGGGTCCACCTGAAGTGTATTAACTTGGTGTTGAAGTGTCATGGTCCCTTGAGCTTTAATACTTCGCATAAGTATTCAGAAAGAATCTCCTAAGCATATCCATATTCACAAGACTGATTCAATACAGACTCCTGTCCATTTTCTGCCAGACCCATATTCTAGTTGACAAAAAGAGGTGAAAGCACATTTCCCCCCCAAAATCTGGCTTAATATTAAGTTCTCTCTTCTTTGAAAAGCATCAAGGGGCTGATTATATTGAATCCACTAATATATTTTAAAAACTTGAATCTTTATGATGTAAAGGGATTAAAAAGATGAAATGCATTTTTAGCATTTGTCCTAGTTTTCTTCCATTGGTTACTATATTCCAGTTCACCTTGGAGCCAGTTACTTCCATGTAGCATTTATTAACAAGTTTTTTTCCCACTGTAGTCATCATGCTGTACAATAGATCTCTTGAATTTATTCCTCCTTTCTAAGTGAAGCCAACATGTCCACTACTCTCCGCCTCCCCATTCCACGCCCCTAGTAACCACCATTCTACTCTCTATTTCTGAGTTCTACGTTTTTAGATCCCACATGTAAGTAAGATCATGCAGTATTTGTCATTCTGTGCCTGGCTTATTTCATTTAACATAACTCCATGTTCATCCATGTTGTTGCAAATGACAGGATTTTCTTCTTTTTAAAGGCTGAATAGTATTGCACTGTGTATATACCACATTTTCTTTGTCCATTCACCCACCGATGGACACTTAGGTTGATTCCTGTCTTAGCTATTGTGAGTGGTGCTGCAATGAACATGGGAGCGCAGATATCTCTTCTACATACTTACTTCATTTCTTCCATTTAAATTGCTGATTTAATCAACAACTGTTTACCTGGTGTGTGAGTAAAGAATTGGGTTATCAAATTTGGCAACAAAAAAATCTTACAGGATTTGGTCTGTGCCCTTCAAGGACTTACAGTTTAGCTGGAAGATAAAACCCAAAAGCAACTATGTCAATATATGCTAAATGCAAAATGTGTTAGGCAGAGGGAGAGCTTTTGATGGGTTGGTTTGAGTCAGGAAAGGCATGCCCCTTGAGTTGTAGACAGTAGTGTTCTCCAGCTCCCAATTCAGTTGCTCACATATGGCAGTTTAAACTCTTACCCCAATTTCCTAAATGTTTACCAAGTGAAGGGCTATGCCAAAAAAATGAATTAAACAAAACAGTTCTAGTAAGACTCTTAGGAAAATCTTACCCTTTTCTGGGCCTTAGTTTTCTTATTTATAAGATATGGAAGTAGAATTCAGTGATTTAAAAACATTGTTTTTAATTAGTAGGAACCTTTCCTTAAATGAAACTACCCAGCAGCTCAGTACATAAAGGAGATTTCTTAAAGTTGCTTTCTGAGGGTGGGGACATGGGGGTTGGCACACAGTAGTGGTGAAAGGGGAGCTCAGCCTCCGCCGGCCTCCCTGAGCAGCACTGAAGAACCTTCTAGGAACTGCTTCTGCTCTTGTGAGCAGCTTCAAAACCACTGGGCTAGGATGAATGGATGGTTTTTAGATGTTTATGAAATATTTTTTAGTTTTCTGTACTACTACCAAAATCTTTTAAGAAATTAGTATGTTAAAAGAGAAAAACATTAATTAGCTAAACAGCAAAATGAGAAGCAAGTTATTTATTACTGCAAATTTCCCTTTACAGCAAGAATAATAACAACTTTAATGACCACCAATGATTTTACAAGTAAGTAAAGTATTTTCCTTCCTACTTTCTTTTTGAATTTTGTGTTATTTGTGCCTCCTTCATTTGGGAGGGTTTCATTGTCTTAGGGTTTAATAGATCAACTTGGCTCTATTGAATTATAGATTTGGAGGACAGCAGCAATGTATTCCTAGTCTTCATCGGTCACCATTTTTATTCATCAGCATCTACTTGTAGTACAAGGGATAGAATATGCACAAGACAGTAGGTTCCTGTCTTTGTGGAGCTTCTACTTCAGCAGTGGAAATGGCCAGTGATCACACGAATAACTAGTGAATTATATTGTGAAGTGTGTTTTGAAAGAGTAGGGTAGGATGAGCACCAACGGAACCTGCCCTAGTTTGAGGGAGCTGGGAAGATTAATTTGAAGACTGAGATCCTAAGGATGAGTAGAGATTGAATCAGAGGAAAGGGTGGAGAAGGGGGCGGAAGAGAGTTACAAGGAGCAGCATGTGTGAAGGCCATGAGCAAAGGGGATACCTTGCTCGTGACGCTGTCGGGCTGCAGTGCAGAGAGCATGGGGAGTGAGTTTGAGGAGCACAGGGAAGTGAGGCTGGCAGAGTCCAGAGCCTGAGAGAGATGCCCATGGCAGTAGGAAGCCTCTGAAGGCATTTTTTTTTTTTTAAAGCAGGGAGCAGCATAATCATTTGCCTGCATGTTCTTGTTCTGTTTTCTTAAAAATAAAAAGCTGTGATATAGGAGAAAATACTTTGGTTACCCAAAAAAGAAATTTAGTAGGGCGGGCCCGTGGCTCACTTGAGAGAGCGTGGTGCTGACAACACCAAGTTAAGGGTTAAGATCCCCTTACTGGTCTTTTTTTTTTTTTTTTTTTTTTTTTTAAAGAAATTTAGTAATTCCTTAGGCTGAGTTTTCAATTCCCAAATCAAGCATATGTTATAAATCTTTAGAAAATGATTAGAATAGATGGTGTCACCTAGTCTGTGAGGATTAGAAAATGTCCCCAGCACAAAGACGCTTTAATTAAGCTAATTATTATTTGAGAAATATTGCTTCAGAACAGAGAGATGCATTTGTTAGTCCCTTCCCAGAAGCTGTACCTTTGGCTCAGATACTTTTCATCAGCTCTGACTGTAAGATAAAAATGTTCAAAGCGTGAACTTTGATCAAGTAGGGAACAGGAAAGGAGACAGGCCTGGGTCTTCTCCACAGGATTTGGAAGAATTATCAGCATGGAAAGGAGAGTCAAACAATAAACAACAAAATAAACCTATACATTAAAAATTAAGTTTAAAAGAACAAGAATGTTCTAATTGTGATTTCTCATCTATGACAGCTGTTCCTAAAAGTGACCAGTATATCTGGAGATAACTTCTAAAAAATAGTTTAGCTAACGTCTTACATGTGTTTTACAATCACAAAGATATCTTAAATCTCATAAACATTATTTATTAGGAGTGTGTTCATGCCTTAAAGTGGAAGTTAAGTCACTGTTAAAGTTACATTTTTCTGGGCCGGCCCGGTGGCGCACTGGATAGTGCGCCGCTTGGGAAGCGCGGCAGCGCTCCCGCCCGAGGGTTCAGATCCCACATACAGACCTCAGATCCCACATACAGACCGGTTCCCGCTCACTGGCTGAGTGAGGCGCGGGAGCAGCACCGAGGGTTGCGATCCCGTTGCCGGACTCGGAGAAAGACAAAAAAAAAAAAAAAAAGTTACATTTTTCTTTTTTTTTTTTTTTTTTTTATCACAACATTTTTATAGTTACTTCAATATAAAATATGCTTTGACATTTGGGTCAGCTTTTCAGAATTATCTTAGAATGCAACGCATTCTGTTCAATGCATTACCTTTGCTTAACACAGAATGTTCTGAGACACCAGCACCCTTGAAACTTAAAATGAGTAAAGTGACCTTAAAAAGTTATAAAGCCAGACCCAGATTACTCTAACTTAAGCATTTAAGGTGATAAGTTATGATTATGACAGGAAGATATTTCCCCAAAAATATTTGGAACCAAAAGTTGTTCAAAGTTCTCATGATCTGTAGTGAAGTTTCTTTTCCAGAGTAAGGGGTAAAGCTTTATTGAGGCTTCTACTTAGAGCAGGAGGTGATTTTGCTCTATAATGGGAAAAGTTTTTAATACACACTTTTTCTTCCTTTTTGACTGATTTCAGTTCTTATACGATTTGTGATCATGCTGGCTTTAAACATATGGGTAACAGCTACAGTACTTCGTTACCGGAAGACCATTAAAAAGGCTGAGTGATGGATACATTATTCCTGCAGACAAAGTGGATTTCAAAAAGACTGAACCAAAGGGGAAAAAAAGCTATTGCTAAATCATGGTCTTTTATAAATTTAGTCAATCATTTCAGAAACTTCGAAGCCAAAGGTTGGTTTTTTTTTTTTAAAGACTCGAAAGAGCGACTTAAGTACTTGTTTAAAAAGTACTCCTTTTTCTACTTTCATTAGGTTTTATACGGTAGGGCTGAACCATCTACAGTTTTGAGAAGGCTGGTGACTGATGGAAGTCATACAAGAAGGCCATTTTGAGGAGATCATTTTGACCATAACCTTGAAGTCATTATTAAGTTCTCTCTGCAGTGCTAACTACATCTATTTCTCAGCTTTCAGAATCTTTTAAGAAATAAATCCTCTTTACAACAAAAGTGAACATGAGCAGAATGGGATTTACTCAAAATCAGGGTGAAATTGTAATAAATTACTAGAGTTCACTTTCTGAGACTAATGTTTAATTGTAACATAGATATAATAGGATGGTCTTGTTGTATGTCATAGTACAGTCTAACACCTGCTTAGGCTATAGCAAGGATATCAAGGCAAGTATAAATGTAACTGGCTTGACTATGTAAACCAAAAGTCTTAACTTTGCACTGGGCCTTTAAGTAATTCCTAACAAAGGGTACTATTAGCTGCAATCTCTACTTATGATGAGGAAATCAGAACAAACTTCTGATTTAAGCACAATGCTGCCATTTTTTAAAGGGCCACACCTATACAATTACTGTTATGAGATTTTGGTACAAAATACCAGGTTTTGTCTATTGAAAATGTATGCAGTAAAGGGTGTTGCTAGGTTCTATCCAATTCTTATGGATTTTATTCTCATGATAGTATTTTATCCTAAACATGATGTTAAGATGTAAAGTATTTTCTTTTATAAACTTTTTAACATTTAAGAACTCGCTTTCCTCTTCTAGTTGACTGGCATTATTCTGTTATATGCAGTAAATAAATGTTTATTAGAAAATATTCAGTTTCCCATGTAAAATAAACTTTCATACTTTGAACTCTCCTGAGTCTTAAAACTGTCAATCATTTTAATGTGACTAATTTTAAGTTATGTAAGGTACGAAAATAAACTGTGGTTAATCCTTTTAGAACTGCTTGGGACCAACAGGAAGATAAAAACGGTATCTAAAAACAAACAAAAAAAAATCATTCATTCCTTAGTTGTTTAAATCACAATTGTCATTTAAAAAAAATAATCCAAGTTGGGGCTGGCTGGTTAGTGCACAGCCTTATAACACCAAGGTCATGGGTTTGGATCCCCATACTGGCCAGCCACCAAAAACAACAAAATACAAACAAAAAAATCCAAGTTAACTCCTCTCTTACGCATTCATAATCTGACTGTTAGTATAAATACAAATTATGTGATTTTTATTCCAACAAATATTCTATTTAGATATGCTTTCTTAGTACATTATCACTGTTTAAAGCAGCTCCTTTAGGAGCATGCTTAGGTGAAGAGTTGTTTCTCCCCTTTGGAAGGGAACAAACATTTGAGCTATTCAGCTATTTTACACACATTATCATATTTAATCCCACAACGATCCTATAAGGTAGACATAATCTCCATTTTACAGATGAAAACACTGAGGCTCAGAATGAATAACCTGCCCAAGATCAAAAAGTAAGTGTCTGGGCCGGCCCGGTGGCGCACTGGATAGTGCGCTGCTTGGGAAGCGCGGCGGCGCTCTCCCGCCCGAGGGTTCGGATCCCACATACAGACCGGTTCCCGCTCGCTGGCTGAGCGAGGCGCGGGAGCAGCGCCGAGGGTTGCGATCCCGTTGCCGGTCCCCGGCCCGGTGAGGGGGCAACAGCGTGGGTTCTGTACTGGTGTCCGACACGGATTAGAAAGAATACACA
>NW_007726964.1:132659-153212 GCF_000696425.1 Galeopterus variegatus
AAAAAAAAAAGACAAAAGACAAAAAAAAAAAAAAAAAAAGTAAGTGTCCTAGAAAAGAACCCACTGATTACCAGAGAAACACTCTAGAAAACCACCTATCAGCACGTTATTTCCTGACAAAACAGGCATCCTGCCTCCTCCTCTATCCTGACCAGCTCAAATCGATAGGTTTGTATGACCCTTAAAATGCTCAAATTAAATCAGGCAGACTCCTGGTTGAAATTCTATTTTGTATTTCTTCATGAACTAAATGACAGGGCAGAAGAATCACAAGTCTACACAGCCTTAGTTATAAGACTTGTTTGCTTATACGCATCCCATCTTTTAGAGAAGGTAAATTTTGGGGGTAAACTTTAGAAGGTTGCAGTATATCAAGACTAATTCACAGGAAAAGTATAAAAATGCTTATGTCTTAATTTTTATTTAATTTTTTTTTTATAAAAAGCAGGCATAAAATACAATTACATTACTAGAAAGATGCAACAAAATTTAAAAATGAAAAATCAAGGGGATATGATTTTTGTTCAGAGGGGACAGCTGATCAAATATTTATGATTATCTAAACCATGCAGTTCATAACTTATTACAATCCCAAATAAAACTCATTATTATGGGGAAGAGAATCAAGGAGAGGTCCCCCAAGCATAATATTCTGCACTGTCAGACAGTGCTTATCTTCAAAGTGCTTTACAGATCAATTCTGGTATCTTCACAACATAAGGAAACAAAAACCTTATTCCAGGGAAAGAGGTGAGTCAGTAGCAGTGTCAACACAGACTGAGAAACTCAGAAGTGATTTGCTCTAATCAGATTTTAAACATGTTATTTAAAGCACATTTCAACAAGGTTAACGTTGTGTCTGACTTTCTCTATTTGACCACCAGAATTCTACAAGAATAGATTAACAGCAGCAGCATAACTTCTTAAATTGTGGTTTGGCAACCTAGAGTACTTCTTGTTTAGGATCTACAGATAAAATGATGCAAAGTAGATCCCTCAGAGCCAGGTTCATGAAACTCTAGCATAGGTTAGTTTTAAAAGCACTAATCTTTCTTTTAGATTTCTTGGCATACTTGTCAATTAGCTAGAGCAATTCAAACTTTCAGATTTTTTAAATCTTGCTCCTAGATAGCATGTTTTTAAAAAATTAATACTTAAAAAAATTCACTACATAAATTTTCAACAGTAATACCGGCACCAGTTTTCCTTCTACTTCTGTCCCCAAATCCCCACAAAAGAAGTGAAATCCAACTAAGAAAATCCCAGTATTCACTGTTTCTTAGTTCCCAGTAGGAGGTATTTATGGCTCTAGGAGAAATCAGGTGTGAAGAATAAGCAATGTTTGGTCTTGTATTTACCTTGGAAGCTTTGGGGCCCCAAGATAACAAGAAACTGGCACAAAATCAGGTTGTTTCATATTTAATGAGTGTTGGGGAAAATAACACATGGATAGGTGCGTGCACTCATGTATGTATATGAAAACGGCAATGGGGTAAAAAGCAAATTTTTACCCAAGGTAAGAATTTTTTATTAAGCACATTTCCATTATTTGGACAAACAACCTTTATAAACCCTTAAGTCCAACCATATAAAGTGAAGCATCTCCATGGGAGAGATTTTTTTCACCCCTCAGAATTTCTCATCCAAAATACTTCACATTAAGTTTCCTGTGCAGTTGCATCACACCATGATTCTCCATATTCTCTAATATATACAGCATTCAAAATTTAAACTTTTGCCTTTTTAACTCAAATATTTCAGTTACTCACGTGTAAACGTGAAATTATTTCACCTTAATAAAGTTTATTAAAAATATATATATATACTCTCCAATTCAGAATAATAGGATAGAACCTCCCATAGTGTAACAAAATCTTTATATAAAATATTAATTCAGTCTCCTTTTAACAACTCTACTGAATGGAAATATTTATTCTATATAAATTTTATATATTTTTCATTTTTTAATCTTAAAAAAAAAAAAGCTGTCACCCAAAACCAGAACTGCAGAACATACCTGCAAGGGAAAAGGCATGCACATCTAGTTTCAGCACAGACGGCATGAAAATGAGCGCAGACTGGATAATGTCAGAATAACAAAATGCAGTTTCAATACATCAGTAGGCCAACAGCCACTCTTCAGTTTCCCTAATAATATCTATAATGGGGATCTAACTCTTTAAACATCTCTACAGTGACCCTAGAAGGGATCAATGAAAAATGTCTACTTCCTTCATTGAAATATTAGATGATTTATTTCAATAACATACCAAACTGTGTGTATGTATATTGAGAGACTGATAAAAGAATACATAATTTTTTTTAAAAAAACTTGATGCTTATCATTGCTGCATACTGTTGTGGTATAAAACATATACTTATCTGGGATAGTGAGAAATATAGCAGAAATGGTCCTGCATAAATTGTAATTTTAACAGCATTTAAAAAGTAAAAATAAAATTAAGTGCCTTTGAGGCCAATTCTTCCCAGTTACCAATTTTCCTAACCCAGTACTGAAATATTGCCATATAGTTGTGTGTCTGAGGATCACATTTAAATATTTAAAATATATCTATATCTACAGTATGTCTTAGTTTTCTCTATATTTGACACAATATTTGAATCTTGAGTGTGAAAATGTAAAAATAGTCACAAATATCTTTACCAGAAATAAAAACACATCTAGGGTAGCCAGCAAATTCAAAGCAAAAAATATTTTGTAGTCACAGACTAATACTGAGGTCTGTAAAAAGGGCTGGATGAAAAACAGATATACATCAAAGATATATTAGTTCCAATACTATCCATTATTGTTTCTATGACCAATACGTTAAAAATTTTTTGTTATACCATCAAAATAGGCTGACATTGATATAATTGTTATGTGTAAAAATAATGCACTATTTTTCCTCCACAAAGCAAGTTTGAATCCTAAGAGCTGGTAAACACTAGTTTTTTTGTTTGTTTTTGTTTTTTTAAATACAGAAAAGGGCTGAAACTGAAAAAAAATTAAATTAAGGCATTCAAAATGGGTAAAGTTGCCTATCACAAAGCATTAGGAAACTGATAATAATTAACTTCAAACTTCTTGTTACAGTAACTGCTTAAACATGAACATGCAGCTTCCATCAGGTACACATGAATGATATAAACTCCAACATTATGGCTTTATACAAGTGCATAGTTGCAACCGCAGTAAGTAATGATATCTGATTAATGTGTATAAAAAAATAAAGTGGGGAAGTTTAAAAAACCCTCTTGCAGTGTTACAGTACTTTATATATGTGTGTGTGTATATAATGGTCACTTCTTAAAGATGTCGTCAATATCACTGTAGTACAATCCATCCTCAGATTCTTCTGGTAAATGTGCTGGTGAAATCTCTCTGTTGAAGCAGAAAAGACGATCTCTTCAAACCTTAACTCTTCTCAATCCTTTTGTGCAATGTAGTGTGAATGACTGCCAAGAGAGCTTTATGGAACAAGTGTGGAAGAGTTGCACATGATATCCTTATTCTATTACCAATCATTGTTGGTTCAACTTGTTACTTCAAAGGAGCCCAGAAAATCTCTCCAAGATTTGTAACTTTTACTAAGGAAAAAAGGGGACATTTATATGTATGTGTATATACATCAGTCTCTCAGGAAAATATAGCTTTTTAATAAATTTTGGGCCGTCATATTTCAGTCTGTTTTAACTGGAAGAATATGATCACCTTGAATAATGACTGCTTTCACAGAAGGCAGTTAGCTGGAAAGAAAAAAAATAAAGTTAGTTGATACAGTAAAATAATTTAAGAGACTGTTAAATTCCTTGAAAAGGTATTCTATTCACATTATTAAACTATACTATACTGTCTTCCAATTACTATACTTTTAACACCCCAATCATGCATAAGCATACTTATATTTTTATTTTTAGGTACATGCAATTATATTCTTTCTCAATACCACTAAGAACTTTGGAGGTCCCATACTGGCTACAAACATTACCCACAAGTTTTAATATGGTTAACTAGCTGCTGGGGTTAAACATGCCATGGAATAACTCATCTGCATATGTTTGATCTGGGGCTTAACTGCTAGCTGCTTCATGTAGCTGAAAGAGCAGTGGACTTACAGACCAGGTTCTATTTGATGTTTGACCCAAGCCACATATTTTTTAATCTATGAAATTAGGAACAAACACATAGTTGTAGTAAATATATGTAAAGATATTCTATAAAACCTGGTTATAAACAGATACCAATAGTACATGATTTAAGAATATGTTTTGCAACTTGCTTATTTAGATAAAGACAGATATTACTTCTTTTAAATCTATTCTATAAGTTATGAGGCTCAACTTTCATTCAAATCTCCTTTAGCCACTATTAACCAAAGCGTTTTACATTTTCTAAAAGCATAAGAATTTTCATAGCATATCATATTAGCATTTTCAGCAAGGGTAACAAATTCTCACAAAGCAAACATCTCACAGCATCACAAAGAAAGCCAAATCAGAAACAACTATTTCACAGCACTTATTAGACTTATAAAGTTTTTAATGGCTTCAATTCTTGCAAGTTGGAAAGAAAAAAAGAGGGAAGAAGGGAGGGTTGGAGAGTGAAAAGAATCTCATGCTATGTTCACAAACTAGTATAGTTGTACGAATTTAAAAACATTGTAAGTTTTACTTCTCCTCTCAATGTGGCTTCTTAGAAATGGATAGAAAGTATCAGAATTAGCTCCTTTTGTTATTTCTACATGTTTCATTCCTAAGATTAAAAATACTTCCAACTGTATTGAAAATTTAGAGGCAATAAAGAATCTGAACATAGCATTTAACTTTTATACTTAACATAGAAATTTAAGTTAGAAACTTTTATGAAAATTACTTTTTAAATATATACTATTTAAAACGAGTTTATAAAACTTTTAAACTGGTTAAAAATAATGAAAGCCCAAGTGCAAACCACATGCGCTACATGGAAGTACTAACTCATTTTTCATTTTTTGATTTACCCCATTTATTTCTTCAGAAATCAAAAACATCGCCATCATCACCACCATCAACATCATCAAATGACCAATCCCAGTCTTTAAATGACAAATCAAGCAATCTGCAATAGGAGGTTTGCAAATTTATACTATACTCTAACATTCTTTAGAAACTGCAACTTAATGCTATGACCTAGAAACCATACATTGAACGTGCTGTAAGCACTTTAACTTTCCTTCATTGATGACATGATTAAAATTAAGTTGGAGGCACACAGGGAAACCTTTCCCTTTATATGTCAATGCATATAATCATGTTGGTCCAGACTACCAGGGAACTAAAGTCAGAGATAAGACAAAATCTGCTTCCCCCTCCTCACTGCCAAACCCTATATAAAAATATAACTATCCTGAGGCCCAGTTTGATTTGAGAACTAGGAAAGCTCAACATATGTCAACATTCTGTTCACAAAAGTGCTTGGATTGTCAGCTCACTTTTTTCCATAATAGCACCATAAGCCCTAGTGGAAACAGGGAGCAATAAGTACGCAGCTTTCTCAATTCCAGCAGGACCCTACCTAATCAATGGTCACTGACAGCTATGCCGTACATATGAAAAACTAGGGATAAGGGAAAAGCCACAGGTATATAAGTGGTATTAGCAACTTATCTTGGCTAAATAAACTAGACTTAGAGCTGGGGTACATGTGGTCTTTTCTTTCCAATCCAATAACCTAAACTGTAATATTATAATCATCTTTATTTTAAAAAATAGGAGTAACTTTTCATTGTTTATAACTGTGATGTTCATGAATCAACCATTGCCAAGGAACTCACCTGGTCCCCAAAGTCTCAACTGTAATCACTATGTCATTGGTTCTTAAACTTTAATGTATATGATTTTCCTAATGTCCTTTATAATGCATATTCCCAGGCCTCATCCAAAGAGAGTCTGATATGATTGGACTGAAGAGGGGGACCCAAGCATTTGCACTTTTAAATTAAAAACCTGAGGTAATTTTTGATGCAGCAGGTTAACTTCAAAAAACACTGACAGAGTAGGCTGATGGATGATTACCCTAATTTAAAAGAAAACAAACCAACTCAAATTACTCTTTCAAAATATGCTGAACACAAAATATATGAGAAAACACAAACTTAGATATAACTGTTTGTTCACTTAACACATATCACATACAACTATGCTTAAATGTAAAGTAACTTTTAGCTATGGTTTTAGCTCTACTGTTTGGGAGACTGAGATCAGCAGGCCTTCCTGGGTGTTTAAGCCGCAGTTTTTGCATACCTTATGAAAAATCTGCATTCCATATCCTTCCAAAACCTCTAAATGTGTGCCAGTGTCACAATCTCAAATTTGAAAGTTCGATCATTAAGCTATTAGTGCAATGCATGACAAGACTTTCCTTACAAACTTTCCTTCAGCCCCTTCCAGTCAGTCACCTAATTCTAATTATTTCTACTTAAGAAATCTTTCTGAATCCAGGTTTCTTCTCTCCATTTTCACTGTCACTACAAGGGTACTTCGAAAAGTTCATGAAAAGATTCATATTATCTTTTAATTCTATTTTTCCATGAACTTTGTGAAGTACCCTCATACAGGCTGAGCATCCCTTAACTAAAATGCTTGGGACCAGAAGTGTTTCTGATTTCAAATTTTTTTTTTTGGATTTTGGAATATCTGCATATATTTGCCTATTCAGCAGCCCTAATCCAAAATCCTAAATGCTGTAATAAGCATTTCCTTTGAGCAAGACCTTTGAGCATCATTTCAGTGCTCAAAAAGTTTCTAATTTTGGAGCATTTTGGATTTCAACTTTTTGGATTAGGAATGCTCAACTTGGACTCAGTTCAGGATCTCATCAAGTCTGAACATACTAATCCTTTACTGAACAACTTTTTGTGGAATAAATTCAAAATTCCTCAGCATAGTTTTTTAAGTGTACATGGTCCTTTTCAATTGGGCTCAAAGCTTTCTCTCCAGTGTCATGTCATCTTCTACCACTCCTTGCCTTACCCTCTCTCAACCCCAATCCAACATAACATTACAAATATTACAACATCACCCATTTTCTTCTACTTCATTTACAGGTTTGTTTTTGACACTTCAAGTTGTATATAACTTTATTATTTTTCCCAAATAATTATTAGTTTGTTAACTTTCTAATATTTTGAAATGGGAAAAAAACCAAAAATAATAATAATGACATAATAACTCTCCAAATCCTTAAGTTTTAACTGTTGGCATGTTTTACCTCTTAAAACTGGATAAATGAGTATTTGTTGCATTTTGGCCTATGCTTCTCTGCCTCACCTAAATATTGCATTTTTTAGAGAAGATCTTTAAAAGAAAAGTAACTAAAGAGAGATGCCTGCTAGCCAAACCAGTATTTTGTCTTGCACTGAAACAAATTAGGATCTCCCCAAACTGTCTTCATACAAAATTAGCATTTTATTCACCAATTTTCTACTTTTCCAGCACAGTATTTTAATTTTAATTCAAAATTATCAAGAAAACATTCCTTTAGAGTAGCATTTGTACACATTATGTTTTATAAACTATCAACTAATTTCTACTTGCATCACTGTGAGGCAGTGAAGTATTACAGTTAAGAGTGCAGGCTCTGGAAATAGACTATCCAGACTTTAACTCATGGCTCTGCCACTTATCAGCTGTGTCACCTTGGCACACAATCTTTCTGTGCCTTAGTTTCCTTATCTGTTAAATAGAGATATTAACAGCTACCTCACAGGGTGGTTTTGAGGATAAATAAGTTAGCATAGTTAAAGCTCTCAGAAGAGCACCTGGCATATAAACACTCATAAATGTTATTTTATCTAATAATGGTAGCTAACACTTATCTATTATTTTCAAACACTTCACCACTACAGAAAAAGGAAATTGCTGCAAAGTGAGTTAAAAGGAGAATCACAATTAGGAGTGTCAAAGACAAAGGAAAACATGTAATGGTGCAGTTGTTAACAAAGACAATGAGGAAAAGTTACCCAAAAAAAAGATTAGGTGAATATTTATTGGTATATATTTTAATGAGTATATAAATATACATATTTGATGTGTCTAACAAAGTCAAATGTTTGTTTTAAGAAGGGCACCATGTGAAGTAGTTCAACAAAAGCTATAATGACTAGTGCTAAGACGAGAATTAAACACAAGTGAAAAGCTAGATATTAAATCCCCGTTGATACACACCAGAAATTCTGTCCCTGTTTTCTTGAATGATCCTATAACAGCTCTACCTATTTGTTTATAAGAATGTTATGAATCAGTAGAGTGTTAAAGGCCATCTAGCTTGACTCTCTTCTAGAACCATGCTGCTCAATGTGATTTTATACACAGGAGAGATTGAGGTGAGCTGTTCTGTGACAGTCTTGCCAAGCAGTCATACAAACCATGTAAACACCTGTGATGATCAGGAACTTGCTATTCTAGAAGAAGCTAATTCTTCCAGTTTTGGAAATCTGATTGCCTGATAGTTTTTCCTTACTGAACTGAAACTGTGCCTCTGATTGGTTCTTGTTCTAATACATCTTCCAAGGGAAAGTTCTTTAAATGTTTAGTGCTATTTATGACCTCCCATCCTCTCAAATAATGTCTTCAGAACACAAAACATCCTAAGTTCCTTCACCTGCTACATGTATACTTTCAAATGACCCACTGCTATCTCGGTTATTTTCTTCTGTATACCCTCCCATTTGGTTGTGTGACTCTTAAAATGTGACATCCAAAATAGAATGCAGACTGTAGGCTGCTGATTCGTGTAAAGATAGAAACCGACACAATTTTATGAATTAATGAAGAAATGAAGACTGAGATGTTTTAGAAACAGAAGTAATGTTGCAGAAGCATAACAAAATCAAAAATGAAAGCTATTTTAAATGTGCCCATCCTTACACTTAGAATTGCAAAGAGTATATTAAATAAAAAATTTTTCAAAAATGTACCCTATACAGGGTACTTTTACAGTCAGTTTTGATACTAGTTATATCTATCTGCACAGTTGTGAGAGAAAGAAACCCATTACTTACTGTTGTTATGACAAAATGTATTTAAAAAATCAGTGAAGAATGATTCAAAAGGAAGGGCCAGAAGTTTAAAAAAAATGGTAACAGAAATCAAAAGTAAATGTGCTTTCAAATAGACCAAACAGACCATAATGCTGATTGGGTGGCGGGGAGCAGCACATGCCAAGGAGAGTATTTATGTCAGTGAACATGAAAACAGATTGTTATGTAATTGAAAGCATGCCTTATTTGGTCTGAAAATTGCTTCATAAACTAATTCTATACATTATCATATATAGTGAAATCATTAACCTTTCAAATAGCACAAAAGAAAAAATATATATAACAAAAGGACTGGGGTTGTTACAGTCCTGAATCTAAACAAACTATTTCTCCTTCTAGAGTCTCAATAAAAAAGAAAGATAACAATGCTTGTTCTACTCCACAGGACTGTTTTAAAGATAACATGAGAAAATATGTAGGAGGTTAAACAAGAGAACAGAGTATATGGAAGCACTTTGGAAGCTGAAAAGCATTATATATTATAAGATATTAAAATAGCATTTATGCATCAGTCGTTCTACTACATTAATAATAGGAATTTAATTTTTAGATATTTTACACAAGGCACATAGAATGGCCTTCAGTGTCTCTGAATTCTTTGAATTTCTTTAGCTTAATTACTATCATAAAATCACTAATTTTATAATATTTAGCTTTATCATACCTCACACAAAATATTCAACATTTTCACTGCTGAAACACCAATTCTACCTTTGTCATTCTAAATTATTTCCTTGAGATATTAGTTTCAAGAGTTTCAGATAGGATGTTTGTGATTACAATGATAAGATTTCTGATAATACAGCCAATGCACATCATTATTCATATACTGAAGGTCCTGTGTCAGGGAACAAAAAGGACATCTGAAATTAGATACTTCATCTACGTATATACTTCTTCCTTTCGCTAACCAAATCCTCATGTTCATTTCACGTTCAATTAATAACAATGCTTATAAATGCTGTAGTAGTTAGTAAGCCAAGAAATGGCTATTCTGAATCAAGATATTTAATTAAATGACTTTAATGTAACCATATGAAAATGGCTCCATCAAAATGTTTCTGCATAATGATCATCCCTGACCTTAATCTATATTCCTAACTCCATCTCAATTCCAAGAATACCCACTTTACTCATTATTTAATATCTGCATTTTTACAGACTGGTCTATCTTGCTCTTTAAATTGCAAACAAGTTACTGTTTTAAATTTATAGATTTAAGACTTAAGCTGATTTCAGTTCTGCCTCCCAAGTCACCTAATAGAAAAAAGCTTGCAATATGCAACACAGTGTGTGTACCTGCCACTTGAAGGTATGTGTGCAATTATCAAGCCTATCTCCTAAATCACTAAATTAGTCAATGTACTTATAAAAGCTGAAAATAGTATGATTATATACATGTGACAAAACAAACCCTTTATAGATTTTTAGTTAAATTTAATATATGCATGTGATTTTGTAAATAAAATTGTATTACTTTCATTGGAATCAATGACTGACACATGCACACTAAAACAGTTTTGAACATTTGGTATTCCATGGTTCATTAAAATACCAAGCACAGAAAAACCATAATTAGGGAAATTTATAATCTGAACATAAACAGCAAAATATTTTTTAAAACTTTCATTTTTAACACATTTTTTATTTATTACCTTGGTTTGTTTGGGGCAAGCTGTCGACTTGGCCGTCTAATAGACTGGTTCTGTTGTATCTTCATTGAAGTTCTAGGAGATGACCGTGCAAAAGGGTCTGGAGCTGGAGGCTTTTTAGGTATCTTTTTCACCAACCGACTAACCCACTTCTGTTGCTCTTCTGTAGAATTTGCTAATAACAATAGATTCTTTGCCGTTGAAATATCATAATACACTATAAAGAAACATTTGAAAAAAATTAATATGCTTAAAATGATCTGAACATAACTAACATTGATGGAGCAAGTCATTTACTATTTACCTTTGCAGGGTGCTATAATCTCCTCCTTTTTGTCCATGTGATCTTTATGACATTTAATATGGCAGCGACGGCACTCTAAAGCAGGAGGAGGTTTAAACATATGCCACAGTGGCTTCATACAAGCCTCACAGTTGGTTGGGAAATGATAAAGAGTAGGAATAAATTCATGTCCTTTGTGGCAAATATAATTAGATTTTTCTCCCACTGGCTCCACTGGAAATTCTTGTTCCTTCTTACTTTCTCCTTCATTGGCATATAGAATCTATAAATACCAAAAAGAACAATGAATAATTTCCAAACATGAGTTATTTTTTACATAGTGACAATTCTGACGGTGTTAATAAAATAAAATTAGCCTATTCAATGAAAAGAATATGCACGTGAAGTTCAAACCTACGCAGGTTCTGCGTAATTAAGAGTTTATATGAGAAAAGTCATTAGTCACTTTGGTTCACATTTCAAAAGAATTGATCCTATTCAAATGCTGCCTCCTTATTTTCTCTATCTTACTATGATTTATCAACACTATCAGAATAGGCCAGCAAAAGATAAATTTACACTTCACAGGCATTATAAAGTAAATGTGGCAATTATACTAATTGGTGTTTTATAATTCTTAAGAACAGAAAATTGGGTGGTAGCTGTGAGCACAACTTCATTTTTAAAAATATTGTATATGGAGTGTTGAGGGAGAAAGAAAAAAGAGGAAAGGATGTGTAACATACTCCAAATAAACCTAACCATAGGATAACAAGGGGCCAATTCCCCACAGTACACTAAGCACAATGGCTTTTACACAGAGGAAACTCAATTGTCGTTTGACTAATTTAAAAGTAGAAAATAGTAAAGGGAAGAATTTGATTTCACTTTAAATTGGAAGTAAAAGAGCTACCAGGTACAAAATTTAACTTCGTAAGTGACTTTTATGAAATTTTAGAGAGCTGAGCATATAACCAAAAACAGAAGGGGAAAGTTCATATTTTAAAAAAATAATCATAACCGATGACTTTGAACAAAAGGATAGAAAAGACCGGGAACATGATATAAACACACTACAGACTTTAGTAAATAAAATGGAGAGGAATGAAAATGGACCCAAACAGAATAAGCAAAAAAGTCACAAAAGAACAAATTATCTTTAAATGGGACTGAAACAGAAAGGTAATGTGAAAAAGACAAGAGAATAAAGAAACTTGATATGTATATCATATGAGAACCAACAAAGGTAAAAAAAAAAAAAGAAAAAAAGAAAACAAAACCAACTAACCAAATAAAAACAAAATAAAACTATGTTTACCTGGAATATTCTTGGAATTTCTTTAGCATCTGCTCTATATACATCTGTCTGTGTAACTGGTCGAACATGAAATAACTTGCTATAAAAGATTTTTAATAAAGGAATAAAATATTACACAAGTTCAAATTATATTAGTTATCATATACTTATGTCAGAAGTTAAAAATTGACTACTTTGATCCATATTAGCTGCTCATAGAATAGCTTGTTCTTTTGGGGGGGGGGGGGGGCTAGCCAATAAGGGGATCCTAACCCTTGACCTTAGTGTTATAAGGCACTCTAACCACTGAGTTAACCAGCCAGCTCTACCTTGTTCTATTAATTCGATCATTACTTAAGATTTTCAGAAGTTTCCAATGAGTCAGAAATTTTCTAATTCGTTTCAGAAAACAATATATTAAAGATCCAAGAAATAAAGATGTTTTAGCTAACTAAAACATCTCTGACTTTCATCTGTATAAAGCAAATTATAAAAAAATATAACAATAGTACAACAGCAGCTATATACTGAGTCCTCATATGACTAATAAATTGTACTATCTTGACCAAAACAATATTACTTTTATCAAACTTTATAGTTCCTAAATATTCTAATAAAATCACTTACTCTATATCTAACACCATGTAAGGATTAGATTGTTCTTTGTCTTGTTCACTGTCATAGAAGAGAATCTTCTTACTGCTTACAATCACATACTGTTAAAGAAGGGGAGGAAAAGAATCAAACAACGATTAAAGTTATTATATATCTTATTTATTGATTTTCTTTGAAAATGAATTCTATATTATCAATAAAAACGCATAAAATAACTAAGTTAAATAACTAAAAAGTACTTAATATATCTTTTTCAAAAGTCCTCCTTAAAATAACAATTAATTTTGTTTGTAGGTATTTTAAATAAGCAAATTGGGGGGGGCATAAAGTCAAATATTTTTTGGATTTATTTAGCTTTGGAATCCAACAGTATTAGTTACCTTATCAAAAATAAACATGACATTAATAATCATATTAATAGAGTTGGAAAGAAATAAATGGGTCTTTTTTCTTTTATCATATCCAGAATTGTTTTTCCACTGACACAGCAAAAGTACCAAGGTCAACAGGCTTATATTTTCCTAACACCAAAACTTGTTTTATTATTAACAAAATATGAAGGACAAAAAAATTTTTACAAAGATAAATAAAATCACATCTTTCCAAATCAGAAAGAATAAACAGTTTTGTGTCTAAAAGTTCTAGTTTTAAATATCCTGCAATTACAAAAGTGACATGGCTGGAGCTAACCAATCCCCCCAAAAAACATATTCAAAAGCACCAATTACCTTTTTAACCCATCCAAATTTCTTAGTGTTGTTTCGCACAGGCAATGAAAGCCATCCTTCTAATCTTGATTCTATAAATAAACAAAGATATAAGGATAAATATTAACAATTCTCCTTAGACAATGAGGAATTTAATAAAATTTTAACATTAAAGTCACAAATCAAAAATGTCTTTCAGAATTTATCACTGCATATTTTTTACGATACAATAATAATGCAGGATCAGTAGAAGCAAGTTATGCAATGCAGAACAAAATCCAAATGTCCTGTTGACTAAGTTCATGCAAAAAAAAAAAAAAGGAAAGACAGGAAGGAAGCAGCAGCTCTCTATCCTCACTGGTATACCCACATTAGAAGAAGGCCTAACTATGGAAATAGTGCACATCTTCGAGAAGAAATTTTTTAAATAAGTATTTACAAGTTCAGAGAAAATGGATTTTTAGAATAGCTATATTAAAATGAAATACAATTGTATAAATTACAGGATCAAATTTGGTTAATGAATAGCAATATAACCAAAAGATTTCTAAACTACAAAATATCAAAATCAATAAAATTTTAGTTCAAACAAAGGAAAGTGTCTGAATCCTTAGAACTTGTTCTAATGACATTTGATCGGTATCTTTTAGTGAAATTAGTGAAACAGCATTTGGGGAGATTATTCTAATGGTAAAAGTAAATATAACTTATTTAACATCTACTATGTGTCAACTGTGCTAGATGCTTTACATAAATTCTCTT
Organism: Galeopterus variegatus; assembly: GCF_000696425.1. Taxonomy (NCBI): domain Eukaryota; kingdom Metazoa; phylum Chordata; class Mammalia; order Dermoptera; family Cynocephalidae; genus Galeopterus; species Galeopterus variegatus. Next base: position 147,059 of record NW_007726964.1, read on the forward strand.
CAGTACTCACAACAACCCCAGAGAACAGAAATTATACCCCTAATTCAGATGAGACAACTCTCTGGTTTCTTCACTTAAACTATAAGCCTTTTCAGGGCAAGGATCAGGCCAAATTGCTTCATGTTATCTTTTAAGGCCTAGAACAATGTTGACTAGATAAGTACTCAACGAAAACCTAAATACATTGTCTGAAACTATTTGTGTGCTTTTTTGCACTGTCCCTTTTGATATGAAACCTCAGAAACAATTTCTTCTTGGCTGAAAATGGCTGAATGAGGCAGTAAAATCATACACTCTTCAGAAATATAATGTACTGCTCCACTTATTTTCAGCTGGCAAAATAAATGATCAATTATAGTAGAAATGCTATGTGAAAATGCCTTAAAAACAAATTCTTTGTTCATGCAGCACTTTATTTTTAACTGAGTCTAGAGCAACATGTTAGAGTTAGTGAATATTAGTTAACGTTACAAAGAATTTTCAAAAGGAATAAAATTAAGGGTAGTGAGAAAAACTCCAAAGATGAAAAGATTTTCAGGGTATCACCTGTACCATTAGGTTCCGATGAAATGGGTAAGTAAGGCAAAGATTCTTCTTCTGAGTCAGAATCAGAGTCAAGGAGCATGTGAGAACTGGAAGGCTTAGTGGCAATATTGAGAGAAGTAGAGGAACGCTGGTAGGTGAATGACATGGACTCCATAGAGTGTGACTGAGTGATATGAACTAAACACCCGACATAAAAGGAAGTAAGAATGCAGAAAGAAGACAAAATAAAATGAAAGCTTAAAAAGAGCGCTACAAGAATACATAGTTAATTTAAATAACTAAATATGTGGAGTTTTCTTTTGCGTGTTTGCTTTTTATGAAAAATTTTGTTGAAAATCAATAAATAAGTTAAAAATGTTTTGAATTCCCCACTCCAAGGAGTAGGTTTCTCCTTAAGGAAATGACATTTTTCTTCAAGAACAAAGTCACAAAAGCAACTGATTTATATTTAAGACAAACGTAAGGGTTGAAAGCAAATCTGTACCTGGAAATCCATCATCTGCCTCAGCATCCCCTGGTCCACTGCCTATACTGGAACTATCCAGACCAATATGCAAGGCCTGGAGCTGTGACCGCAGCTGCTCAATGTCACTGTCTTTACTGTCCAGTGTCATCTGCAGTTCAATTCGAATCTGGCTCTCTTCAGCTATTTGCTACAAGAAATTAAATTAACTTGAATTCATTAGATACAATCTATCTCATAATTTTGCTTCTTGGTTCAATAATAATTATTAAGTAATAGAACTGTTCTATAACCAGTGAAATACACACAGACATTAAAATAATTCTACTTCTTAAAAAGAAGTCTTCAATACAGAGTCCAAAAAGTATTCTTACAGCCTGCATCTCATTGAGTTCTTTCTGGTACTTGATCATCTGTTGGGTCAATTTCTCACGTTCAGATTTGAGCTCCATATGAAGCTTTCTATTCTCCTTCTCCTTTCTCCGCACATCTGTGTCACTACCACGCTTGACAGGTTCTTTTCGATTCATGATCTCAGCCAACTTATTCACAGCCTTAAAAAAGTAAAAATAAGTACATGAATGAAATAAATTATACTGATGGATTCTCAGTCATTAACCAATACTACACTATACAACCACTAATAATCTCCTTCCCTATAAACAAAGCTATGAAGAAGCATTTCCTATATTATTTAAATAACACACCTCGTTTTTTACTCATCATCCTTCTCCATCCTACACTCTATCAGTTTTTCACTCTCAGGCTTTCTAAGAACTGTAATTGAAAATATTAACAGGTTTGATCTGATGTCATTTTCTACCACTTTGACTTCTGTGTTCCAAGAGAGACTTTAACATGCAGATATTTCTTTTATTCTGGAAGATGATTTTGCATTGGCATTACATTGTGAAAATACACCATATCCAACAAAAGAAAAGGGTATCTAGTACCCACACACATTTGTGCTATGCATATAACTGTGGGAGTTGGCAGAGGTATGCTAAATAAACACAATGCCTTTTCAAACTAACTGATTCTTTTCAAGCTGTCAGCAAATGGTCATTTCCCATAGTTCCTTAAAAGTAGAAAAATTTATTAGATAACAATAAAAAATTGAGAGGGAATGTAATTCCATATGGAAAAATTAAGAAAATCTTTAGTAGACATCGAATTGGACAATGTTAATTAAATCCAGCTTCTTCCAACCTGGCAAAAATCAGATAATGGTGACTGTTCACAAATATTAATATATTCAATGACTACTGCTTTCTTTTTTTGGGAGGGGTGGCTGGCCAAAACAGGGATCGAACCTGAGACATTGGCGTTATCAGCACCATGCTATAACCAACTGGGCTAACTGGTCAGACTCAATGACTACTGCTTTCAGTTGGTAATGCTATAAGTAAAATGTAAAAGAGCTAAACTAAAACAAAATTCGAAATTGAATTTACATTCTATTATACATACTTGAGTTTTGAGTGTTCTTTCTGTTAACAGCTGTTTCTCAAATTGCGCTTTAATAGCTGCTGCACTTATCTCTTCATCTTTCAACCTTGATAGTTCTGAAAGATGGAAAAATGTAAAAATTATATTAATAAGAACTGCAACTGATAAACATTAGGGATATTAAAAATAAACTTTATTCTTTGCTAATACATACGTTCTTGAGCATCCTTCAATTTGTTATTTAATTCTTCTTTTTCATTGGCAAGATTGGCAACATCACTAGTTAGTGTCCTATTAGTTTCTTCAAGCTAAGAAATGAAAATTGGGGGAAAAAATCACATCCCAATTTACAAAATTTGAGTTATCAAACAATAATTCAAATTGAAAACATCCTAGAATGTTGCTAAACCTCTTGTTTTTCTAAGTATATCTATCTCTAAACTTCTTGCCCCTGTGCTATCTTACCAAACTTCACCCTTGATAAAAAGTTTACTGACTATAAGAGACTTCATATGTACCCCCCCATGAAGCCAAAAATTTGCCCTTCGCTCATAAATCCTTAACAGTTTTTTTAAATGAGAAAAACATTTAATAAACTGGAAAAAGGAAATACAAAACCCTACATTCCAATCATACAGAATAAACAAACTTTAAAACGGTAATATTTCTTTCAGAACATTATTTCAAAATGAAAACTAAAATTTTACTGAAGTTAACAAATTCTATTCCCATTCTTCCTTTCTGAAGGAAGTTTTATTATAAATTACGTGTTCCATCTTTGTATACTGTCATTACATATACATGAAACAACATATAATGTGGTTTTATGCGATTTTAAATCATCCTGTATTTATCTTTCTGTTACTGTTTTCACTCAACATCTATTAAAGAATTAAACTGCTGATAAAGATATAATTAATTCAATTGAACAATAAAGTAGTTCCATCTTCCACCACATTTAATGTACCCATTCATTCATCTATTAACAAGACATTTGAGTTTTTGCTATTACAAATATTTATGCTGCTATAAGCACTGTGCCCACGCTTCTCTAGCATACTCATCTTAATGTGGACTTTCTTTGGACTGCATTTAAACATTTAAAATTTACTGGAAACTGCCATACTCAATTTACACTCCCCATAGTAGTAAATAAGAATGCCATTTTCCACACATTCTTCAAACACTTGGAATTGTCAGATACTGAATTTCTGCCAATGTGATGGATATGAAATGGTACTTCAAAGTTGTTTTATCCAGTCTTTTCCTGAAGAGTAGTGAAGTTAAGTATCTGCTTATAAAGGTAGGTTTTGTCTTTTGGCCACTTTTTGTTCTGAATTGTTTAACCTTTTCTCATAGAAGTACAGGTGTTCCACATATAGTCTAGATAATATATTGTTTAATAAATACATTGTGAATATCTTCTCCCTGTCATTTATTTATGTTGTCTTCTGTCCTACATAAGTTTTAGATTCTGTTCTAATAGCTTAAAATTTTTATTTATTTATTTTTTTTAAGCATGCCATTTTATTTTTTGTTTGTTTGTTTGTTTGTTTTTTGTCCTTTTTGTGACCAGTACGGGGATCGCGACCTTTGGTGCGGTGTCGCCCGCACCGTGCTCAGCCAGTGAGCGCACCGGCCATCCTTATATAGGATCCGAACCCGCAGCGGGAGCGCTGCTGCGCTCCCAAGCACTGCACTCTCCCGAGTGCGCCACAGGGCTGGCCCAAAAAATTTTTATTTTTCTTATTTAGGTCCATAAGATAGCTAGAATTTACTTTTATGTGTGATATGGTAAGGATCTCATTTTATTCCTTTCCACATAAAAATATAGTTATTCCAAAACCATTTGTTGAATCTGTGTCCTTTCCTGCTGATTTGTGTACTGCCTCTTCCATCATATACCAAGTTCCTGTACATACATGAATCTATTTCTGGCCTATTTATTTCCACGGAATAAAAATGAATATCCTGTTCTAATACCATACTTTCCAAATACTGTAGCATTTCAACAGGTCTGGATAACTGATAAGGTAAACCCAATTACTTGTTATTGTACTTCACTTTGACATCTTTATTGCAATTTTTTCAACCAGCATGTGAGGATACTTCAAAAAGTTCATGGAAAAGTAGAATTAAAAAATAATCTATATCGGACAAAATAGACTTTAAAACAAAAAACAAAAAGAGGCCACTATATAATGATAAAAGGATCTATCCAGCTAGAAGACATAACAATCATAAATATATAGGCACCCAATACTGGAGCACCCAGATATATAAAACAAACACTCTTAGACCTAAAGAAAGAAACAGGCCCTTATACATAAACAGTGGGTGATCTGAACATCCCTCTCTCAGTATGGGACAGATCTTCCAGGCAACAAATAACAAAGAGACACAGGATTTAATCTACACCTTAGACCAAATGGACCTGGCAGAAATATACAAAACATTTTACCCAACAACAAAAGAACTTACTTTCTTCTCGTCAGTTCATGGAACATTCTCCAGGATAGACCATATATTAGGTCACAAATCTAGTCTCAGCTAATTTTTAAAAACTGAAATCATTCCAAGTATCTTTTCAGACCATAATGGACTAAAACTAGAAATTACTAATAAGCAAAACTCTGGAAACTATACAAATATACGGAAACTAAATAATAGGCTCCTGAATGTCCTTGGGTCCAAGAAGAAATTAAAGAGGAAATCAAAAAATTTCTTGAAACTAGTGAAAATAAAGATACATCATACCAAAACCTGTGGGATACTACAAAAGCAGTACTAAGAGGCAAATTTATTGCAATACAAGCTTACATCAAAATAATGGAGAGACTTCAAATAAAAGACCTAATACTATGACTCAAAGAACTTGAAAAACAACAATCCAAACCTAAAGGTTGTAAATGGAAAGAAATAATTAAGATCAGAGCAGAACTAAACGAAATAGAGACCCAAAACACAATAGAAAAGATCAATGAAACAAAAAGTTGTTTTTTTGAGAAGATAAATAAAATAGACAAACCATTAGCTAGGTTAACAAAAAAAAGATCCAAATAACAAAAATCAGAAATGAAAAGGCAGACATTACAAGTAATACCACAGAAATATGAAGAACCATTAGAGACTATTATAAACAACTGTATGACAATAAATATGAAAATCTGGAAGATATGGATAAGTTTCTAGACACATGCAAACTACAAAGACTGAACCAAGGAGAGAGAGAAAACCTGAACAGACCAATAACAAGCAATGAGATTGAAGCAGTAATTAGCAATCTTCCAACAAAGAAAAGTCCAGGTCCAGATGGCTTTACAGCTGAATTCTATCAAACTTTTAAAAAGGAGTTAATACCAATTCTCCTAAAACTATTCCAAAAAGTTGAAACAGAATCTATTCTCCCAAACTCATTCTATGAGGCCAACATAACTCTGATATCAAAACCAGATAGGCCGGCCCGTGGCTCACTCAGGAGAGTGCGGTGCTGATAACACCAAGGCCCCGGGTTCGGATCCCATTATAGGGATGGCCGGTTCGCTCACTGGCTGAGCGTGGTGTTGACAACACCAAGTCAAGGGTTAAGATCCCCTTACCGGTCATCTTTTTAAAAAAAACAAAAAAAACAAACAAAAAAAACCAGATAAAGACACAACAAAAAAGGAAAATTATAGGCCAATATCATTGATGAAC
>NW_007726964.1:153222-177875 GCF_000696425.1 Galeopterus variegatus
GGGGGGGGGGGGTGGCTAGCCAATAAGGGGATCCTAACCCTTGACCTTAGTGTTATAAGGCACTCTAACCACTGAGTTAACCAGCCAGCTCTACCTTGTTCTATTAATTCGATCATTACTTAAGATTTTCAGAAGTTTCCAATGAGTCAGAAATTTTCTAATTCGTTTCAGAAAACAATATATTAAAGATCCAAGAAATAAAGATGTTTTAGCTAACTAAAACATCTCTGACTTTCATCTGTATAAAGCAAATTATAAAAAAATATAACAATAGTACAACAGCAGCTATATACTGAGTCCTCATATGACTAATAAATTGTACTATCTTGACCAAAACAATATTACTTTTATCAAACTTTATAGTTCCTAAATATTCTAATAAAATCACTTACTCTATATCTAACACCATGTAAGGATTAGATTGTTCTTTGTCTTGTTCACTGTCATAGAAGAGAATCTTCTTACTGCTTACAATCACATACTGTTAAAGAAGGGGAGGAAAAGAATCAAACAACGATTAAAGTTATTATATATCTTATTTATTGATTTTCTTTGAAAATGAATTCTATATTATCAATAAAAACGCATAAAATAACTAAGTTAAATAACTAAAAAGTACTTAATATATCTTTTTCAAAAGTCCTCCTTAAAATAACAATTAATTTTGTTTGTAGGTATTTTAAATAAGCAAATTGGGGGGGGCATAAAGTCAAATATTTTTTGGATTTATTTAGCTTTGGAATCCAACAGTATTAGTTACCTTATCAAAAATAAACATGACATTAATAATCATATTAATAGAGTTGGAAAGAAATAAATGGGTCTTTTTTCTTTTATCATATCCAGAATTGTTTTTCCACTGACACAGCAAAAGTACCAAGGTCAACAGGCTTATATTTTCCTAACACCAAAACTTGTTTTATTATTAACAAAATATGAAGGACAAAAAAATTTTTACAAAGATAAATAAAATCACATCTTTCCAAATCAGAAAGAATAAACAGTTTTGTGTCTAAAAGTTCTAGTTTTAAATATCCTGCAATTACAAAAGTGACATGGCTGGAGCTAACCAATCCCCCCAAAAAACATATTCAAAAGCACCAATTACCTTTTTAACCCATCCAAATTTCTTAGTGTTGTTTCGCACAGGCAATGAAAGCCATCCTCGGCTGGAGCTAACCAATCCCCCCAAAAAACATATTCAAAAGCACCAGTTACCTTTTTAACCCATCCAAATTTCTTAGTGTTGTTTCGCACAGGCAATGAAAGCCATCCTTCTAATCTTGATTCTATAAATAAACAAAGATATAAGGATAAATATTAACAATTCTCCTTAGACAATGAGGAATTTAATAAAATTTTAACATTAAAGTCACAAATCAAAAATGTCTTTCAGAATTTATCACTGCATATTTTTTACGATACAATAATAATGCAGGATCAGTAGAAGCAAGTTATGCAATGCAGAACAAAATCCAAATGTCCTGTTGACTAAGTTCATGCAAAAAAAAAAAAAAGGAAAGACAGGAAGGAAGCAGCAGCTCTCTATCCTCACTGGTATACCCACATTAGAAGAAGGCCTAACTATGGAAATAGTGCACATCTTCGAGAAGAAATTTTTTAAATAAGTATTTACAAGTTCAGAGAAAATGGATTTTTAGAATAGCTATATTAAAATGAAATACAATTGTATAAATTACAGGATCAAATTTGGTTAATGAATAGCAATATAACCAAAAGATTTCTAAACTACAAAATATCAAAATCAATAAAATTTTAGTTCAAACAAAGGAAAGTGTCTGAATCCTTAGAACTTGTTCTAATGACATTTGATCGGTATCTTTTAGTGAAATTAGTGAAACAGCATTTGGGGAGATTATTCTAATGGTAAAAGTAAATATAACTTATTTAACATCTACTATGTGTCAACTGTGCTAGATGCTTTACATAAATTCTCTTCAGTACTCACAACAACCCCAGAGAACAGAAATTATACCCCTAATTCAGATGAGACAACTCTCTGGTTTCTTCACTTAAACTATAAGCCTTTTCAGGGCAAGGATCAGGCCAAATTGCTTCATGTTATCTTTTAAGGCCTAGAACAATGTTGACTAGATAAGTACTCAACGAAAACCTAAATACATTGTCTGAAACTATTTGTGTGCTTTTTTGCACTGTCCCTTTTGATATGAAACCTCAGAAACAATTTCTTCTTGGCTGAAAATGGCTGAATGAGGCAGTAAAATCATACACTCTTCAGAAATATAATGTACTGCTCCACTTATTTTCAGCTGGCAAAATAAATGATCAATTATAGTAGAAATGCTATGTGAAAATGCCTTAAAAACAAATTCTTTGTTCATGCAGCACTTTATTTTTAACTGAGTCTAGAGCAACATGTTAGAGTTAGTGAATATTAGTTAACGTTACAAAGAATTTTCAAAAGGAATAAAATTAAGGGTAGTGAGAAAAACTCCAAAGATGAAAAGATTTTCAGGGTATCACCTGTACCATTAGGTTCCGATGAAATGGGTAAGTAAGGCAAAGATTCTTCTTCTGAGTCAGAATCAGAGTCAAGGAGCATGTGAGAACTGGAAGGCTTAGTGGCAATATTGAGAGAAGTAGAGGAACGCTGGTAGGTGAATGACATGGACTCCATAGAGTGTGACTGAGTGATATGAACTAAACACCCGACATAAAAGGAAGTAAGAATGCAGAAAGAAGACAAAATAAAATGAAAGCTTAAAAAGAGCGCTACAAGAATACATAGTTAATTTAAATAACTAAATATGTGGAGTTTTCTTTTGCATGTTTGCTTTTTATGAAAAATTTTGTTGAAAATCAATAAATAAGTTAAAAATGTTTTGAATTCCCCACTCCAAGGAGTAGGTTTCTCCTTAAGGAAATGACATTTTTCTTCAAGAACAAAGTCACAAAAGCAACTGATTTATATTTAAGACAAACGTAAGGGTTGAAAGCAAATCTGTACCTGGAAATCCATCATCTGCCTCAGCATCCCCTGGTCCACTGCCTATACTGGAACTATCCAGACCAATATGCAAGGCCTGGAGCTGTGACCGCAGCTGCTCAATGTCACTGTCTTTACTGTCCAGTGTCATCTGCAGTTCAATTCGAATCTGGCTCTCTTCAGCTATTTGCTACAAGAAATTAAATTAACTTGAATTCATTAGATACAATCTATCTCATAATTTTGCTTCTTGGTTCAATAATAATTATTAAGTAATAGAACTGTTCTATAACCAGTGAAATACACACAGACATTAAAATAATTCTACTTCTTAAAAAGAAGTCTTCAATACAGAGTCCAAAAAGTATTCTTACAGCCTGCATCTCATTGAGTTCTTTCTGGTACTTGATCATCTGTTGGGTCAATTTCTCACGTTCAGATTTGAGCTCCATATGAAGCTTTCTATTCTCCTTCTCCTTTCTCCGCACATCTGTGTCACTACCACGCTTGACAGGTTCTTTTCGATTCATGATCTCAGCCAACTTATTCACAGCCTTAAAAAAGTAAAAATAAGTACATGAATGAAATAAATTATACTGATGGATTCTCAGTCATTAACCAATACTACACTATACAACCACTAATAATCTCCTTCCCTATAAACAAAGCTATGAAGAAGCATTTCCTATATTATTTAAATAACACACCTCGTTTTTTACTCATCATCCTTCTCCATCCTACACTCTATCAGTTTTTCACTCTCAGGCTTTCTAAGAACTGTAATTGAAAATATTAACAGGTTTGATCTGATGTCATTTTCTACCACTTTGACTTCTGTGTTCCAAGAGAGACTTTAACATGCAGATATTTCTTTTATTCTGGAAGATGATTTTGCATTGGCATTACATTGTGAAAATACACCATATCCAACAAAAGAAAAGGGTATCTAGTACCCACACACATTTGTGCTATGCATATAACTGTGGGAGTTGGCAGAGGTATGCTAAATAAACACAATGCCTTTTCAAACTAACTGATTCTTTTCAAGCTGTCAGCAAATGGTCATTTCCCATAGTTCCTTAAAAGTAGAAAAATTTATTAGATAACAATAAAAAATTGAGAGGGAATGTAATTCCATATGGAAAAATTAAGAAAATCTTTAGTAGACATCGAATTGGACAATGTTAATTAAATCCAGCTTCTTCCAACCTGGCAAAAATCAGATAATGGTGACTGTTCACAAATATTAATATATTCAATGACTACTGCTTTCTTTTTTTGGGAGGGGTGGCTGGCCAAAACAGGGATCGAACCTGAGACATTGGCGTTATCAGCACCATGCTATAACCAACTGGGCTAACTGGTCAGACTCAATGACTACTGCTTTCAGTTGGTAATGCTATAAGTAAAATGTAAAAGAGCTAAACTAAAACAAAATTCGAAATTGAATTTACATTCTATTATACATACTTGAGTTTTGAGTGTTCTTTCTGTTAACAGCTGTTTCTCAAATTGCGCTTTAATAGCTGCTGCACTTATCTCTTCATCTTTCAACCTTGATAGTTCTGAAAGATGGAAAAATGTAAAAATTATATTAATAAGAACTGCAACTGATAAACATTAGGGATATTAAAAATAAACTTTATTCTTTGCTAATACATACGTTCTTGAGCATCCTTCAATTTGTTATTTAATTCTTCTTTTTCATTGGCAAGATTGGCAACATCACTAGTTAGTGTCCTATTAGTTTCTTCAAGCTAAGAAATGAAAATTGGGGGAAAAAATCACATCCCAATTTACAAAATTTGAGTTATCAAACAATAATTCAAATTGAAAACATCCTAGAATGTTGCTAAACCTCTTGTTTTTCTAAGTATATCTATCTCTAAACTTCTTGCCCCTGTGCTATCTTACCAAACTTCACCCTTGATAAAAAGTTTACTGACTATAAGAGACTTCATATGTACCCCCCCATGAAGCCAAAAATTTGCCCTTCGCTCATAAATCCTTAACAGTTTTTTTAAATGAGAAAAACATTTAATAAACTGGAAAAAGGAAATACAAAACCCTACATTCCAATCATACAGAATAAACAAACTTTAAAACGGTAATATTTCTTTCAGAACATTATTTCAAAATGAAAACTAAAATTTTACTGAAGTTAACAAATTCTATTCCCATTCTTCCTTTCTGAAGGAAGTTTTATTATAAATTACGTGTTCCATCTTTGTATACTGTCATTACATATACATGAAACAACATATAATGTGGTTTTATGCGATTTTAAATCATCCTGTATTTATCTTTCTGTTACTGTTTTCACTCAACATCTATTAAAGAATTAAACTGCTGATAAAGATATAATTAATTCAATTGAACAATAAAGTAGTTCCATCTTCCACCACATTTAATGTACCCATTCATTCATCTATTAACAAGACATTTGAGTTTTTGCTATTACAAATATTTATGCTGCTATAAGCACTGTGCCCACGCTTCTCTAGCATACTCATCTTAATGTGGACTTTCTTTGGACTGCATTTAAACATTTAAAATTTACTGGAAACTGCCATACTCAATTTACACTCCCCATAGTAGTAAATAAGAATGCCATTTTCCACACATTCTTCAAACACTTGGAATTGTCAGATACTGAATTTCTGCCAATGTGATGGATATGAAATGGTACTTCAAAGTTGTTTTATCCAGTCTTTTCCTGAAGAGTAGTGAAGTTAAGTATCTGCTTATAAAGGTAGGTTTTGTCTTTTGGCCACTTTTTGTTCTGAATTGTTTAACCTTTTCTCATAGAAGTACAGGTGTTCCACATATAGTCTAGATAATATATTGTTTAATAAATACATTGTGAATATCTTCTCCCTGTCATTTATTTATGTTGTCTTCTGTCCTACATAAGTTTTAGATTCTGTTCTAATAGCTTAAAATTTTTATTTATTTATTTTTTTTAAGCATGCCATTTTATTTTTTGTTTGTTTGTTTGTTTGTTTTTTGTCCTTTTTGTGACCAGTACGGGGATCGCGACCTTTGGTGCGGTGTCGCCCGCACCGTGCTCAGCCAGTGAGCGCACCGGCCATCCTTATATAGGATCCGAACCCGCAGCGGGAGCGCTGCTGCGCTCCCAAGCACTGCACTCTCCCGAGTGCGCCACAGGGCTGGCCCAAAAAATTTTTATTTTTCTTATTTAGGTCCATAAGATAGCTAGAATTTACTTTTATGTGTGATATGGTAAGGATCTCATTTTATTCCTTTCCACATAAAAATATAGTTATTCCAAAACCATTTGTTTTTTTTAGCATGCCATTTTATTTTTTGTTTGTTTGTTTGTTTGTTTTTTGTCCTTTTTGTGACCAGTACGGGGATCGTGACCTTTGGTGCGGTGTCGCCCGCACCGTGCTCAGCCAGTGAGCGCACCGGCCATCCTTATAATTTTTTTTAAGCATGCCATTTTATTTTTTGTTTGTTTGTTTGTTTGTTTTTTGTCCTTTTTGTGACCAGTACGGGGATCGCGACCTTTGGTGCGGTGTCGCCCGCACCGTGCTCAGCCAGTGAGCGCACCGGCCATCCTTATATAGGATCCGAACCCGCAGCGGGAGCGCTGCTGCGCTCCCAAGCACTGCACTCTCCCGAGTGCGCCACAGGGCTGGCCCAAAAAATTTTTATTTTTCTTATTTAGGTCCATAAGATAGCTAGAATTTACTTTTATGTGTGATATGGTAAGGATCTCATTTTATTCCTTTCCACATAAAAATATAGTTATTCCAAAACCATTTGTTGAATCTGTGTCCTTTCCTGCTGATTTGTGTACTGCCTCTTCCATCATATACCAAGTTCCTGTACATACATGAATCTATTTCTGGCCTATTTATTTCCACGGAATAAAAATGAATATCCTGTTCTAATACCATACTTTCCAAATACTGTAGCATTTCAACAGGTCTGGATAACTGATAAGGTAAACCCAATTACTTGTTATTGTACTTCACTTTGACATCTTTATTGCAATTTTTTCAACCAGCATGTGAGGATACTTCAAAAAGTTCATGGAAAAGTAGAATTAAAAAATAATCTATATCGGACAAAATAGACTTTAAAACAAAAAACAAAAAGAGGCCACTATATAATGATAAAAGGATCTATCCAGCTAGAAGACATAACAATCATAAATATATAGGCACCCAATACTGGAGCACCCAGATATATAAAACAAACACTCTTAGACCTAAAGAAAGAAACAGGCCCTTATACATAAACAGTGGGTGATCTGAACATCCCTCTCTCAGTATGGGACAGATCTTCCAGGCAACAAATAACAAAGAGACACAGGATTTAATCTACACCTTAGACCAAATGGACCTGGCAGAAATATACAAAACATTTTACCCAACAACAAAAGAACTTACTTTCTTCTCGTCAGTTCATGGAACATTCTCCAGGATAGACCATATATTAGGTCACAAATCTAGTCTCAGCTAATTTTTAAAAACTGAAATCATTCCAAGTATCTTTTCAGACCATAATGGACTAAAACTAGAAATTACTAATAAGCAAAACTCTGGAAACTATACAAATATACGGAAACTAAATAATAGGCTCCTGAATGTCCTTGGGTCCAAGAAGAAATTAAAGAGGAAATCAAAAAATTTCTTGAAACTAGTGAAAATAAAGATACATCATACCAAAACCTGTGGGATACTACAAAAGCAGTACTAAGAGGCAAATTTATTGCAATACAAGCTTACATCAAAATAATGGAGAGACTTCAAATAAAAGACCTAATACTATGACTCAAAGAACTTGAAAAACAACAATCCAAACCTAAAGGTTGTAAATGGAAAGAAATAATTAAGATCAGAGCAGAACTAAACGAAATAGAGACCCAAAACACAATAGAAAAGATCAATGAAACAAAAAGTTGTTTTTTTGAGAAGATAAATAAAATAGACAAACCATTAGCTAGGTTAACAAAAAAAAGATCCAAATAACAAAAATCAGAAATGAAAAGGCAGACATTACAAGTAATACCACAGAAATATGAAGAACCATTAGAGACTATTATAAACAACTGTATGACAATAAATATGAAAATCTGGAAGATATGGATAAGTTTCTAGACACATGCAAACTACAAAGACTGAACCAAGGAGAGAGAGAAAACCTGAACAGACCAATAACAAGCAATGAGATTGAAGCAGTAATTAGCAATCTTCCAACAAAGAAAAGTCCAGGTCCAGATGGCTTTACAGCTGAATTCTATCAAACTTTTAAAAAGGAGTTAATACCAATTCTCCTAAAACTATTCCAAAAAGTTGAAACAGAATCTATTCTCCCAAACTCATTCTATGAGGCCAACATAACTCTGATATCAAAACCAGATAGCCCTTACCGGTCATCTTTTTAAAAAAAACAAAAAAAACAAACAAAAAAAACCAGATAAAGACACAACAAAAAAGGAAAATTATAGGCCAAAATCCTTGAAGAAAATAGATGCGAAAATTCTCAACAAAATATTAGCAATCAGAATATAGCAACACATTAAAAAAATTATACACCATGATCAAGTGGGATTCATCCCAAGGATGCAAGGATGGTTCAATATACGAACGTCAATAAATGTGATAGATCACATCAATAAACTCAACGAAAAAGACCATATGATTATCTCAATAGATGCTGAAAAAGCATTTGAGAAAACTCAACATCCCTTCATGATAAAGACTCTCAACAAATTAGGTACAGAAGGAAAGTATCTCAACACAATAAAAGCCATTTATGACAAGCTTACCACCAGTATCATTCTGAATGGGGAAAATACTGAGGGCCTTTCCCTTAAGAACAGGAGCAAGACAAGGATGCCCACTCTCACCACTTCTACTTAACATAGTACTGGAGGTACTAGCCAGAGCAATCAGGCAAGAGAAAGAAATAAAGGGAATCTAGAAGGAAAAGACATCAAACTGTCTCTATTTGCAGATGACATGATACTATATATAGAAAAACCTAAAGACTATCAAAAAACTCCTAGAACTGGTTAATAACTTCAGTAATGTTACACAATACAAAATAAATGTCCCCAAATCAGTTGCATTTACATACTCAAATAATGAACTAACAGAAAGAGAAATAAAGTAAGCCCATTTACCATTGTCACGACAAAAATAAAATACCTAGGGATCAATTTAACCAACGAGGTGAAAGATCTCTACAATGAGAACTACAAACCACTTCTGAAAGAAATTAAAGAAGACGCAAAAAGATGGAAAGATATTCCATGTTCTTCAATTGGAAGAATTAACGTTGTGAAAATGTCTATACTACCCTCAAAGTGATCTACAGATTCTGTGAAATCCCCATCAAAATACCAATGACATTCTCCACAGAAATGGAAAAAACAATCTTAACTTTCATATGGAACAACAAAAGACCCCAAATAGCCAAAGCAATCCTGAGCAAAAAAAAATAAAGCCAGAGGCATAACACTACCTGACTTCAAATTATACTACAAAGCTATTGTAACTAAAACAGCATGGTACTGGTATAAAAGTAAACACTCAGACCAGTGGAGCAAAACTGAGAACCCAGCAATCACCCCTCAGGCTTACAGCCATCTGTTATTGGACAAAGGCAACGAAAATCTACATTAGGGAAAAGACTGCCTCTTCAACAAGTGGTGCTGGCAAAGTTGGATATCCATATGCAGAAGAATGAAACTAGATATGCACCTCTCACCATATACTAAAAAAATGGATCAAAGACTTAAGTATAAGACCTGAAACTGTAAAGTTATTAAAAGAAAATATAGGTGAAACACTTTAGGAACTAAGTTTGGGCACAGACTTTATGAACATGAGCCCAAAAGCACAAGCAGAAAAAGAAAAAATAAACAAATGGGACTATATCAAGCTAAAAATGTTCTGCACAGCAAAGGAAACAATCAACAGAGTGAAATGACAACCTACAGAGTGGGAGAAAATTTTTGCTCACTATGCATCCAACAAGCGATTAATACCTATAATATATAAGGAACTCCAGCAATTACACAGTAAAAAACACAAATAACCCAATTAAAAAATGGGCAAAGGAACTGAATAGACATTTTTCAAAGGAAGACATACAAATGGCCAACAGGTACACGAAAAAATGCTCAACATCACTAGTCATCAGGGAAATGCAAATTAAAATCACACTGAGATACCACCTCACCCAAGTTAGACTGGCTATAATCAAAAAGACAGTGAATAACAAATGCTGGTGAGGGTATGAAGAGAAGGGAACTCTCCTGCACTGTTGGTGGGACTGTAAATTAGTACAACCACTATGGAAAACAGTATGGAGGTTTCTCAAACAACTACAGACAGATCTTCCATACGATCCAGCAATCCCACTCCTGGCTATATACTCAGAGGAATGGATATCATCATGTCGAAGGGATACCTGCACTCCCACGTTGATCGCAACTCTGTTTACAATAGCCAAGACATGGAACCAACTTAAAAGTCCATCGATGGATGACTGGATAAGGAAACTGTGGTATATATACATCATGGACTACTACTCTGCCATAAAAAGGAATGAAATTCTCCCATTTGCAACAACAGGGATGAGCCTGGAGAAACTTATGTTGACTGAAATAAGCACAGCACAAAAGGATAAATAACACATGTACTCACTCATAAGTGGGAGCTAAGAGAGAAAGAACGAAGGAAAGAAAGACCACAGTGGTGCTTTGGACTTGCAGAGGGAGAGAACGTACCTTGGGATACAGAGGGAGGGGGAGGGAGGTTGGGGATAATTGGGTGGGGGACATGGGGTACAAACGTAATTTGTGGTAATGCACATGCTGCCAGTATGGATCTGGCCTTCACATCTTGGGCATGAGGGGTGATAATCAGCTTTGTATCTCATGAATATTCATAAATTAAAAAAAAATCTTTCCATGAACTTTTTGAGTATTCTCGTATAATGGATTGTCTTCATGATAGTTTCAAGACTCTTTTGAACTATGCTCTGTTTTTTTTTTATAAAAGGCTTAGATTATTTTCTACCTTTGGTATTCTCCCTTTCACTTCAGTCCTTTAACTTTGAAATTACCAATAGGTGAAGTCACTGGAAGTAGTTCTTAACAAAGCCTCTCTCTGCCAAACAACATTGAGAAGTCGATGGTAGACTGGATTAAAAATCTTGTAGCCAGCATATATAATTTTTCATTTAGATCTACAATACTGTCGTAGTGCTTCTAAAGATTTATAATGTAGTAATTAAATTATAATCCAAAGAAGTACCAAGAATTTTACTTACAGATGCAATTGTAGCATCTTTTTCAGTAAGTTCCTGTTTGTGTCTAGCCATCATCTCTTTGATCTCCAGCTCTTTCATGATTTTCTCTTTTTCCAAATCAGAATATTGTTCTTCAGCAATTGAACGAGCCAGCTGCTCAGAATCTGCCTTGGTCAAGGTGATCTCCAGTTGGGCAGCCAAGGAGTCCCTACATTTTAGAGAAATATTATTTTAATGTTCAATTTTCACTATGAAGTCAAAGTTTCTGTCTAATTCACTTCAACAACAAATTTTTATTTGCTGAACACCAAGCACTGTTCTAGGAGCAGAGTATATACAGCTGTGAACAAAACAGACAAGGGTCTTGGCTTTACCTTTCATCCTGTAATTCCTGTTTCTTCTGCTGCAATTCTTTACAAAGTTTGGTCTTTTCTTCACATTCTTCTTTAAGTTCCCTAACTTGTGTTTTGTAGAGGGTCTAAACAGCAAAATATAACAGAAATGTATATCACCGTCATCAGGAATATAATTCATACATTCAAAACCTATCCAGACAAAAGTTGAACACATACAAATATTTTCTTACTGCTGAGCTCGTGAAAAAATTAATAATTTAATAAGCTTTCATATTCTGTAGTCGTCAGTTGATTAACTAATAGAAGTTCAACTAAAATAATTTAGAAGCATAATCTTTATCTGGATATCATAGTGATATTTCTCATTAAATGGCATACATTGGTAGGATGAATGAAGAGGCAAGGAAAAACATTACTAATTTAAAGAAAGATTTTGTTGGCTTAAATAAATTGAACAGAGGTGACAGTTTCTACATATTTAGAAACTGATCTCAAGAAAGTACAAATGTTAAAATGACAGTTTGATTACAATTTTATTTCTTTCATTATGAAAATATACTCATCCTTAAAAGCAATGCTTTTAATCAGCTTCATAGGGTATGGTGGTATGTGCTCAGGATTATCTTTCCAGCAATGATAATGGATTTCTGTGAAATTATCTATATTCTTTTGTCCAACTGCTTTTTGTATGAGTTGTGTGGTGTAAAACATACTACCCAAAACACCATCTGGTGTTTGCTATAAGAATCATTTTCCTGGTTCTGCAGCAGCAAGAATCCAAAAAAAAAAATCTACAAATACAGCAATCAAATTAATTAAGCCTGGAACTTACTGAGAAATACTGTTCTGCTTCAAGCTGATCTTGTAGTTCTTTCATTTGCCCATCTGCATCCTGACGTTCTCTATGAGGACATTGAATCAAAGGTTTAAATAAATTACATGCATTATAAACCAGTAACTCTTGAAATATGGTCTGGGGAACGCCTGGGGGTCCCTGAGGCCCTTTCAGAGAATCCATGAGATCAAAACATTTTCATAATAATACTGAGCATCATTGCTTTTTTCAACTCTCATCCCCTCACTAGTGTGTATGAACTTTTCCTGAGGCTACATGACACCATGATGCCATCACTCCTACAGGTATGCTTGTATGTTCTTGGGTTTTAAAATCTTCTCAGTTTTAATTTCTAACACAACAAATACTATTAGATATAACTCACATAAACAAAAAAATTATTGAGGGTTCCAAAGAGTTTAAGAGTATAAAGGGGTTCTGGGAGTAAATAGTGTTATACTAAATCAACATTGAATTACACATTCCCATACATACACTGGGATCAGCCATTTATGTCAACCAAGTAGAATTCAAAGAGTACCTGGAAACTAGTTATCTTAGGGTGAGTGGAGAAAGAGGGGTGATAATCAGCTTTGTATCTCATGAATATTCATGCCTTTTTTTCACGTTATTTGTTGGATCCTTTCAATCTAAAGACTTTTCCTCCTTCAGCTATGGGAAATTCTTCTCTATTTAATTTCTTTAATAATTTCCTCCCCTTAGTTTTACTTCTCCTTGGATTTTCTATTAGTATGGTGCTAGAACCTGTGGAAGAGTTTCTCTGTGTCTTACCTATTCCTCTCTTATCTTCCACGTTATTCCCTCTTGTTCTACTCTTTGTGAAATTTCTATGACTTTTTCTTCAAATGTTTGTAATAAATTTATATTGACAGTAATTTTTAGTCTTCTTTCCTTTTCTGGCTGTCCTTTTTACATTACATCAGGTTCTCAATTAATGGAATCTTTTGATGAGTACTAATTTGTAACCAGTGGGTTTTTATAGTGCTTTTGTTTTTATAGAACGTTAGAGGTTTGCCTCTACTCCTTTATATATATATATATGTTTCCGCTGGGGGCACTTTTCCTTTTTCTCTGTCATAGTTTTCCTCTTTCATTTTGCAGGTTTTCTTCAAACAATACTTGGTTATTTATTTACAAAGGAGGTGAGAGAAATTTTAATTTCTTTGCATGTGGGAGGATTTTTCTAACTGGCAAACTTCAGTTTAAGATGAGAGGCTTAAGATGATAAGTATGCTAATTATTCAGATTTGACTATTATACATTATATACATGTACCCAAATGTCACACTGTACCCCATAAATATGTACAATTATTATGGGTCAGAATTTCTTAAGTTTAAAACAGAGTTAAAGCCCAGGGGAAGGGGGTGTGTGTGAGAGGATTAAAAAGCCAGCATTAAAGGAGGGGGACCCCTACATGCCAGAATGAGGAAGTCTTTTTCTCTGGTCTGCTGAGCCCGTCCTAGCTGTTCTAATTATCCCCAGAGGTTGTGTGTGCTCCATTTCTTTAGAGGAAAATGCTCTGAGGAACCCTAGTGCTGAGAGTGCCTGACTGCAGACATTTCTGCAAGGATAGACATTTCTGCAAGGAGTGGTGGTAGAGTATGATTAGCAGATTGTTTCATTTACAGTGTCACATCTTAAACCAGGCCTTCAAGGTATTTGCTTTGAAAACTGAACTGGTTTTTTCCTAATCTACATCCAACTTCATATATACTCCTAGCCTCATATATAATCCTTGCTTCCTTTGCTCACTTCATTAGTCACAAGGCTTCCATCCACTCATTCTTGGGGGCCTATACATTTTTAAAACTCCTCTTTGAAGGAAGAGGAGATATACATGTTGACCAATTTTAAATGAAGCCTGTGTAGCACTTCATATGTAAATTCCCATCACACATATTATTTTTTCACACTGTATTCTAATTATTTATGTACCCATTTTACCTCCCCCTAATGAATGCTAGTAAGCTTCTCAAGGGTAGGAAAAGTACTTGATTAATCTTCGTGTCTCCCAGAATGACTATTACAATGCCTTACACATAATAAGGATGTAATCGTTCATGCAACATTTACTGAGGATATACTATGTACAAGCCATTAACCAAAGATTGGGAGAACAAAATATAAATAAATGTTTGCACTTCAATAAACTCACAGCTAGTATGTGGTTATGACAGCAAACATGGATGTCTTTGGGGAGGAGTGGTTAGGAAAAAAAGGATTAAGAAACAACAGAACCATGTGAACTTATAAAGAAAATAAGAGGCATATATACTAAGTACCATAAATTAGTTATAAACAAAGTGTTATGAGAATAAGGAAGGAAATACAATCCAGATGATTAACTAGCCCTTGCATTCACATAAACTGCTGTTAGAATAGATACTATGGAAAGCATTCAGTCAAGTGGAATGCTCCTGCCCAAAGCTGGGCCAATGAGTTCCATACTGAATACAATCCAGATGATTAACTAGCCCTTGCATTCACATAAACTGCTGTTAGAATGGAAAGCATTCAGTCAAGTGGAATGCTCCTGCCCAAAGCTGGGCCAATGAGTTCCATACTAAGACTTGGAGTGCTTTCTGAACTTGTGATCTAATAAAGTTGAATCAGGGTCTCTCCAAGTAAATGATGCTATACGACCTATCACTAGAGCTATCAATGGACAAGTTTTCTGTTAAATGGAAAAAGCTGGCCTAAAATGAGAGAGAAGAATAAAGCTAATATACAGAAAAACAAAGATAAGATGAAGATGTCTGAATATCGTTCCAATTTCTAGTTTCAATTTTAAAAGTTGAAATCTCATGAAGTTTAAGAGTCTATGCTTACCCTGGCAATAAACAGATCAGCAAAAAGAACAAAGCCTATTTGAATATTCTGGCCACCCTTTCCTAGATAGTGTCAATCTTACTGACCTGTCATAGGTATGTAAAACCCAGGCAATTAGCAATGATGATGATAGTAGAGTAGTGGTCATAGTTGTAGCAGTAGTAACAGTAATAGTTGCAGTATTAATAGTTTCTACCATTTATTGTGTGCTATGAGTTTTAAATAAATCATTGTTATCCTTTACAAGATCCCTAACAAGCAAGTTATTACTGCCTCCTTTCACAGGTGTGATAAAAGGCTCAGGTTAAATATTTTGCTCAGTGTTGGTCAGCTAGTAAGTGATGGAACTCACTCACATCTCAGTCTGGCTGGCTCCAAAGCCTATGTTCTTTCCACTCTATCACACTGTCTCTTATCAAATAACTGGGATCCAGTATGACCTTTGGCCATGACTGGAAAGAAGTAATTCTACCACTAATAGAATGAATGGGATAAACTTTAACAGTATATTTACTGTCTACTTTTTAAGTACTTTAATAATATGTTTTCCATTTGCTAAGTAAATTAAGTATAGCACTACAGTATATCCTATAAAATGGCTAAAAATTTACATGGTATTTGCTTAATAATCAAACATGTCCAAGTCCTAGAAACTAAAGGAACAACAGGCATATGAAAAATAAACTTGAGGAACAATCCCGAGGGAAAATCTTAAGAGCGTGGAGTAAAAATCCCAGATATTTTCTTCTGCTCCAACACCAATACTTTCCCTTATCATAATATCATAATTAGGTAGCAGTAGTAAAAAACTGTTGGGGAAGCCAATACCATCTTGTCGAAGGACAACAGTGGCACTCAACACATCACTTATAGAAAAAGAAAGAAAAAATGTGGTCAAGAAAGTAAACTGTCAAAAGAAAATCCCCAGATAAATTGAAATTAAGGTAATTTACATGTGGATGACTGTGCATATTAAAACTTTGTCTCAACCAATTTAACTTACTTTCGAAGTTCGGCATTTTGTTTTTCCAAGCTCATTTTCATTTCCATGAGATGATTATTCTCTTGTTTTAACTGCTTTTCTGACATTTTTAGTGTGTTAACTTGCTGTGTTTGCATCTTCAAGTCATTTTGTGTAAGACAGCGCTTCTGAGTTTCCTGCTCTATTTTTAATGTCAAGTTTCTAACCTAAAAAATAAATTGTGTACTTGGTACATGAGTAAATTATTTTAATTTTTGTTATCAATGAAGCTGGCAGCAAAAGTGACATATAATAGACTTTGCCCTTAGGCAGTTAATACATTTCACAGTTAGCTATTTTTTGTATTTCTAAGAATGTTACAAATGTATTTTCAAATATACAAATATTTTATAAAATACAAATATATGATCTTTAAAGTAAAAATAACTTTAAAATTTTTAAATTATGATTCATTTAGTATATCATTGTAATTCAGTAAAACTAACATGTTGTCAAATATTATTTTGCAAGAAAATTTTTAAAATTATGAAGCCATCATTAAACCTTTACAAATAAACCTAGGTTATTATTAATTCATTAAATATTTTATTATTATTTATCAGTAAACTTCATACTTACATCCTCATTTAGCACATCTTTCTGTTTAAGGAGCTCATTTACTTTCTGCTGTGACTGTTTAAGGTCACAGTCTAATATAGAGCATCTTTTCTCAGCTTCCAGTAACAGGTTCTCTACTTTCTGTTTTAAAGTCCTTTCCTCCAAGAGCTTCTTCTCCATTTCTGTCACAATAAAATGAACACAATCACGAACTTACAAATAAAAGAAGCATATCAAATATGTGAAACAGTAATAATAAAAATTGCAGAAAATGATGCTGCCTTTTATTTTTATTAATTTCCAATTTAATATTTATCACTCCTCTCTATGTCAAGAATCTCATGCTTGAAAATTAGGAGTTTCATTTGCAGGGTACAAAATATAACACACTCAGCAATATTACATCTATTCTAATGGAAGGAAGATAATTCTGCCTTTATTTATGGTTCTATAAGCTGCTTACATCTTTAAATAAAGATTTAGAAATTTTTTCTGCTACTGTGTCTCTCATTATTATTTTTTTCATCTTAAAACATTCCAGGTAGATTCTATGAACTCCATGACTCTCCATCTTAATGTATTACTACTATGCAGATGTTGAAAAGTATGTTTTAGGAAGGTGTTAAAGGATAGGACTGTGGAAGCAAATTTCCTGAGTTTAAATTATTTGACCAGGCAAATTAATTAACCTCTCTGGGCCTCAGTTTCCTTATCTCTAGAATGGGGATAATAGCACCTTCCCTCCTAGAGATGTTATGAAGATTTTGAGTTAATACTCGAAAAGTGCACCACTTAAATGCTGCCCGGCATATGGCAAGCACTTGGTAAGTGATAATTATTTAAGGAGAATTTTTAAATAAACTATGAAAATGCTCACATTGTTTTTTAAAAGAAGAAAAGCCAAACTGTATAGAAAATGGAGAAAATATGCAAAATACTATGCCAATTAGTAGGATTATGTGAAATCTTTCCTTGTTTCTTTTATACTTTCCTGTATTTTCTAAACAATGTGCAATAATCTTTTAATTTGTTTTATTAATCAGAAAGGGCTTTTAAAAGCCTTCTTCCATCTCCAAGAGAAGCGCAGGCAGAGTTTAAGTCTTACCAAGTGATGTCAATATTAAACATAAATTATTACAGTTAAAGGATTATCTTTTGATATACTTAGTTGTAATTCAGGGCAAATCCAAGATTCTCCTGCTTCTTCACATCTAATGCTCTACATCTAATTATCATCCATTATAAAGTTACGTTAGGTAAAAATTAAACCTATAAATTTTCAGTTTTTAATGAATAGTCTTCAAAAGCATGGAAGAAAATGAAACATGCTTCATGTAGCGCTAATAAAAGCTAGCATTCCTAAGCACTTTCACGCACTTGATTTGCACAACCTAATGATACTGCTATTGTCTCTTTATAGGAAGCAAGGCACAGAAAGTTTCAGTAACTAAACAAGGTCACTATGGCTAGTAATTACTTAGTAAGCTATGTTCTTAATCCAAGGAGGCAATGGCATGCAGCAGAAAGACCAAAGGCTTTAGACCCAGATTGGAATAGCATGTATAATATTTAACAGTTTTGTATACTCACATGGAAAATACAGAAGTCATCATGTATCCTATATCAGAGTTCTAAGTAACAGTTTGACAAAATGGTAGTTATAGTATACTGAATCGGTTCATTTTCCTCAGTTCAGAGAATAACCAATTTACAAATGTACTCATTTTTAAAAAGTTACCATAATGTAGGCACAAAGAATAGAAAGAGGCACAAGGGAACTTACTGAGGTGATGAAAATATACTATGTCTTGTTTTGGGTGGTATTTATACGAGTGTATCACAAATGCCAAAAACATTTACAATTTATTACACATAAATTATATCACAGACAAGGAAACACGGCCAACTAGCTTCCTCTCTTCCAATAGATTTTTCTAAATAAGGCACTCATTTCATTTCTTATCATCCTGAATTTCTGCCATAAACTAAACTGATTTTAATAAGAAAATCTACAATTTTAATTACATGCAATAATTAAAAGGCTATTTTTTGATAAGTTATTCATAAATGTTATGCTTCAATCTGAAATGAAATTTCTGTTCAAGAGTTTTAAGACTTTCACAAGAATAAAAGTACTGATTTCCTTTGGAATTTCAAATCCATCATAATTATAAATAGTCAGTTTGGAAAACAAGGAATTATCCTAAGACAATTCCAAGATAAAGCCTGGTTTTTGGAAAAGTTAACTTTGTTATCTATTATTACTAAATGGCTTTGACCAAATCTGGCTAAGTATCTTTATGCCACAGTTCAAAATATTCAGTGAAATTATATTCCAGTTAGGCCGACTATTGTTTTTAAATCTTTGTTGTATAAATTGGCAAGAATTTTCTAATGTAAGTTGGTGAAATGTCAAACTATAATAAATATTACAAAAAAAGAACATATCCCCCCAAATCTCAGCAGACATATCTAAATCTTCACACTCTGTATCCCTATTACTATTACTGGTACCACTGAAATATTAATTTCTCTCTGATCTAAAAATTTGGTCACATAATTTTGTGTTTGGATCTTACTATCTTAGAAACGATTATTGTAATGATGCAATGGAAAAAAACATATACGCAAAGCTTCCCTAACAGTTCCTCTCCTCAAGTTCCCAATATTCGGCAATGAAATATAAACAAATACTTTTCAAAACCAAAGCATTCTTAGGAAAATGCTGCTGGACAACCTTCTTTTAAAAATGCATACCTTTCGGGCTGGCCCGGTGGCGCACTGGGTAGAGTGCAGCACTTGGGAGTGCAGTGGCGCTCCCGCCGAGGGTTTGGATCCCATATAGAGACTGGTCCGCTCACTGGTTGAGCGTGGTGCGGGCGCGACACTGAGGGTTGCGATCCCGTTACCGGTCACGAAAAAAGACAAGAGGAAAAAAAAAATGCATACCTTTCATGGCTTCTGATTTAGCTTCTTCAATGGATTCATAGATCTTATTTTTATCGGCTAGTCTTGTTTTTGTAGCCTTGTGTTCAGCTTCTTCTTGTTCTAAGCTCTGCTGTATAACTTTCAGTTGGTATGTCATATCTATTTCCATGTTGCTCTTTTCCTATTAAAGATTTTAAATGGCAACTATCAACAACAAACACTGACTCACAATTTCAAAAACTTGCAAAACTCTTTTCTAACAGGTTTAATGAAAATGTTCAATGTTTCCCCTCCACTCATTATCCAAACTTCTTATGATAATAATCTATGTACTCTATCTCTTCTCTGTACCCCTCCTTCCACACCTCCACTACACTGTTTTGAGCTCTGTATTTACATTGCTTAATCTCAGTAAAGCGACCAATGCTATTCTCACTATCAAATTCACAACACTCTTCAGTCTTTATCTTATTTGAAATCACTGCCACCTCTGAGGCCATCCCTTGACATTTCTGACACTGTGCTTACTTGGTTCTCCCCATTCTGCTCTCATCTTTACTGTTGCTCCTAAGTTTTCTCAGCTGCCCCCTTAAATGTTGGTGTTCTTTGGAGGTGGCGGTCTTTAGCCAAATGCTTCCTCTCTTCCTATATCATTATTTCTTAAATTCTTAAAACATACTTAATATTTCCCTTTGCTATAAATTAAAAATAATATCAAGATCCCCTACCATTCACCTGTACTCCCCACATAGGGGACTTGTTTTAAGTTGAGAATCCTTGATAATAGAAATCAGTCTATTTTCTATACATACCCCAAACATTTTCTAACTCTTGATTTCTATAGCTCATATCATAAATATGAAACAGGTATTTCTTTTTTTAAATAATTTTTTTAATACTAAAATGATTTTCAAACTACAAAATCCACCAACAGAGTAATCTACTCTGCCCTGAAAAATCGTTCTTTTCCCAGATGGGCTCCTCTACTCACATGGCTTCAGCACTTACATACTGATGATTCTCAAATATTTCTAGCTTCTATTACCATAGCACACTGCCTTGCAGACATTCTAATTTGGCTGTCCCACAGGCACCTCAAACTTAAGAGGACTAAAATGGATTTATCACTGTCTGCTATTAATGAGCTATTTTTCCTTTATCAATTAATGGCACCACTATACAGCTTGTCTCAAACTACAAACCTGGGACTGATCTTTAACTACTACTCACATGCCACATCTAATCAATTACTAAGTGCTGTGAAATATTCCTCCCCCAAATATTTCTGAGTCATTCCTGTTTTCCATCCTTTTAACAAATGCACTAATTAAGTTTCCAATATCCCTTATCTGAATTACTGAAAAAGTCTTCTGATAAGTCTAGTCTTGTCCTCCTCAAATCTATTCTCCATGTAGTACATAGTGATCTATCTTAAATGTATCTCTAATAAGGTCATCCAATTTAAAGCTCTTCAGTGGCTAGCCCATTATTTAAAGACTATATTATAAGCTTAACAGAGTATTCAAAATTCTGCATGATCTAGCTAATGCTTAGCTCTGTAACCTTACTCTGGTTAGTGAATTCCTCACACTCTTACATAAGGACCATGTTACGTCTTCAGGCCAATTTCGGTCTGATGTCTATTTTTTTAAAAATTTCATAAGACATAGCCACACACGTTCTTTTACAAACTGCCACAGGACTGAGTAGTTATAACAGGAAACCATATGGCCCACAAAACCTAAAATATTTATTATCTTGCCCTTAAAAGATTAAAGTTTGCTGACCCCTTCTCTATGCTCCAGAAATATTGAACAGTTTGTAATTAAATAAACAATAGCTTCTTTATTTTCTATCCTCTATGCCTTTGCTCCTGCTGTCTTCCCCAACTTTACACATGCCTTTATCTTGCCAACCTATTCTGCCCTGTCAGATTAGGGATTCATACTATACATCAATATATATATCCTGCCCATATCTCTATCATTCCATTTACCACACTACATTAGAATTACCTGTGTGCTTCATTATTACTTAAAAATGACCCATTAGACTGTGATATTATTAAAGGCAAGGACTGTACCCTCATACTTCTACCACATATGACACACTAAATACTTAAACAAATGAATAAAGAAGTAAATGAAAATAAAACATTAACTACACAAATCCCAGAAATCACCCCTGGCTTATAGTACTTTTAAAGAAAAACTCAGTAAATGACAAAAGTTGTGATGACTTTATATCATGTCATTTTTAAGACATGTTATGAGACAAAATCTGAGTATTACTTGGATCCCTAGAGAGAAGTATCCTCATTACACACATTCCAGACAGTCCCTTCCTTCATGAGCATCCACACAACCAAGTAAATATAAAAGAACCCATGAGCATATGGAAATATTTGGAAATATTCCAGTTAGTGATTTTCCTAATTTTGGAATAACTTTTCTAATCTGAAATTCTGCCATTTTCTTACACAAAAAATATAAAGCTTATTAACATGTTTTACCTTTTCCAAATCAGTAAATCTCTCCTGTAGCTGTCTCTTCTCCAGCTCTACTTTTGTTAACAAGATTTTGCCATTCTTTAAGTCTTCTTCCAGGCCAGATATTCTACCTAAAAATTGCAACATTTTTCAAAACAATAAATCTACAAAGTGTATACATTCAGTTAAGAGTAAAAAATTTAGAAGCCCCTTAATATTTTGGAGCTGTCATTTATTTGTAAGCAGGAGTTTTACACTTGTTGGTATAGGGCTTCACAGTTAATTTAACTAGAACCCAATCTACCACCTGAGGAGTTTGATACTTAAAATCATACTATTTGAAAGTAAATCTTTAGTTTATAAACTTTTATATCAATGTATTTCTAATATTCTAACTTTATACAAGAGTAGTAAATTCAGAAATGTGTTACTCCAGGACATTATCCATCATTTAAAGTTAATTCCAAAATATAAATCATCAAGATTGATTCAAGTGTAATCTCTACTTTATTACCTTGTAAATCATTAATTATCTCTGATCCATGGGTACGATCCCTCCTTTCAGATTCTAGAGCTGACTGAAGATTGATAAATTCCTTTTCAAGTTTTAACCTGGCAGTCTCCAGAAGGCAGTTTTTATCTTGAAGATCTCTATTGTTAGATTCCAGCTGCTGGATCTGTTTTGAGCTTTCTGCCTGGGTTTTTCTTAAGCGGGCTGCAGTATCAGATTCTGTTCGCAGCAAAGCATTCATTTCATCCAACTGTTATTTCCATTTAAAATCAAACAAACAACAATAAAAACTATAAACAAATAAACACAGTGTATATAATGAAAATACATCAATTTATTACCCCATTATAAACTATTTAAAATAAACAAAAACCGGAAAACATTTTCACTAAGGATTTCCCTCTAAAATTAGAAGCAAAGGCCTTCTGCACCACTGTCAATTAAAACCGTTAATAGGCAGTCATAAATAAAACTCAATATCCTCATTACAAATTAAGATCAACCTACTTGTCTCTGAAGGTGATTCACTTTCTCGGTGGATATTTGAGAGTTTTGATTTCTTTTTTTCAAATCTTCAAGTTGATCTTTTAAGCTGTTAACTGTAATAAAAAGCATTTCAGTGGCAAGCTTTAAAACAACACATACACAAACTTAATTTTTTCCTTGATAAGCATTTAATATTCTATAGCACAAACCATCATTTTCCAAATTTCGTTTCTTGTCTGCTTCCTGATCAGCTTTCCGCTGATATTCTGCATTTTTGTGCTGAAGAAGGGCCTTTTCTCTTTCTAATTGTCTTAATGCAGATTCCACATTTTTCCTTAAGGTAATCTGAAATAATGCTTAAAGTTATTATCAAAAGCAAGTATGTATAAAATTCAAATCATAACAAAAATAGTTCAGATATTTCAAAAATACAAAAAAGATCTCAAAAAAAAAGCTATCGCTATTTTTTTGTTGTTGTTAAAACTATAATGATGTTTTCCATGTTTGTAAAAGCTGCACACTATTCTCTTTTTTGCTTTTGGCAGCTGGCCAGTAAGGTGATCCGAACCCTTGACCTTGGTTTTTATCAACACAGTGCTCTAACCAACTGAACTAACTGACAAACTTTCTATAACTTTCCATCATCAATACCGAACCATCACTATTTAATACTAACTATGGGCTGCTCTAAAATGTTAAGAATAGCAATTAAAAAGGTCACTTTCTGTTTTTAAACCATGTCACTAAACACAACACAAATGAAATTTTTTTATTGAAATATCTACACATCCTAAATTAACTCAGTTTGTAAAAACATATCAGAGTGAAACTTATTATAATATGATTAACCTATAATTTTAGCCCTGCCCACTAATGCTACAAAGTTGGTTTTACTATATATCAAGATATATATTACCAGGATACTAAGAGAACTCTGTAGGTAAAAGTCAGACCTACATTTCCTAACAAAAATGTTAACAGAAGCACAAGACAACTTTACCTCTTCTTCTAGCTCCTTTACTGTTTTCTCAAGGCGAGTATTAATAGATCTAAAAGAATTTGAAAAAGAAACAGTAAATAAAATAAATCTCCTAATTTACATTAAAACATAGTCTATAAATTTAAAAAATAATTATATAATTTCTTTGCAGGTCTCTTTTGTTAGTATAATGTTTAAATTTAATTTTTTTTTTTACTTTTTTGGGAGCTAACTATACTCGTAATGGGATGTTTCTCATATTTGGCCAGCATTTCTAAGCTTTTATACCACAGGGTTTTCAGGTCTTTTTTTTTTTTTTTTTTTTTTTTTTGTTTTTTTCCATGTCCGGCAACGGATCCCAACCCTCCGTGTTGCCCC
>NW_007726964.1:178875-184780 GCF_000696425.1 Galeopterus variegatus
TTTTTTTTTTTTTTTTTTTTTTTAATATCAGGAATGGATTTATTATACATGCTACTTTAAAATTATTAATAAACAAGAGTCAACTTGTCATACTTATATCACTAGAATTATAATAATAATAAAGAGAAATGAGTTATTTAAATTTTAACATACAATACTTAATTATCCACAAAAACATACTTGCACTTCTGCTCTAGTTCCTCTTTGGCTTGTATCTCATTGCTAAGGTGCTCTTCTAATGTATACAGTTTTTTCTGAATCTGTTAAAAAACAAGAAACTATAATTATAAATTTTGGTCATATTTAAAGATGAGAGGCTAAAAGAAACAATGATAAGCTTATTTTTTCTTTCCACTTAATGTGATCTCCTCTGTAATGGTACAATATCTACCTTTTTAATGAGACTTTTATTCATAGAGGGACAAACTCCCCAACTCTTGCTTTCTCTTATCACAGTACACATGAATATACAAACACACTTACGTAAACATGAATAAGAAGCTTTAACTTTGGCAGAATCCTTCTATGACACCAAGTTTCAAATTCATTATAAATAAAGGATACCATTTCTGGCATCCTCCATAGCTCTTCTATAAATTATTTAAAATAGTGCCACTTATAAGATAAAGATAAATGGTCTACATCTGAAACAAATATTCAGAATATTCAACTGAATATGCTGCAAAATATATTACTGTTCTTAAAAATAAAATATAAACTCCTTTTTTGTATCTTCCTACATGGTGCTGGGCACAGTACTACAAAGAGAGCTGTAGTTAATAACTCTTTTAAATAAATAATAGCTAATTAATTACAAGCCATCTCCTCAGTAGCTTTCCCGAGCTATGTCAATCTTTAAACAAACTAAAATTACAGAAACTATTAAATAATCCATTATTTTGAACATTATTTCTTTTTTAAAGGATTTAACTTTTTGAGTTCCTGTGGTGCCTTAGAGGTACAATGTCAGGCATTTTACAAATGTCTCACAAATAGTAACAAAAACCCTAAGAAGATGGTAGCATTATATATGCAAGATACAGAAACTGAAATTCAAAGAAAGGTGAATCACCAGACCAGGAGCATAGCTAAAAATCAACCCAAGTCTATTAGACTCCAACGCCAATGTTTTTTCCACTATTCTTTCTAGGGACTAGGTTCTCAATGGTTTCTTAAATATTTCATGTCTTAAGCAAAACTATATTTTCCCATAAGAATATACAGGTTCATAAACTAGTCAAGTTTAACTGCTTTTGACTGCTATTGCGTTAGTATAATTTGACCACACTAGTATCATGTATTAATCAGAAGTTCTTGCTGTCAGTTATACACCCTTGATAAATAAAAACAAGAAAATTACAGAATATATATTTTAAACAATAGATCCACAGGAGCAATAATAAAATACTTGGCCGAAAAAAGGTTGGGAACTTCTCTCCTGGGTAGATGTAGTACTCCAAAGGCTAAGTGGAATATGATTATATTAAAACACTGCTGGAGCGATGAGTTTTTCAATATATTTGACATCAACATACCTCTTGACTTTCCTATTTAAAACAAAACAAAAAACACAGAAAACATTAAAATCCTTGTTAAGCTTTGTAAAATTCCTGAAACACCAATCACACCAAAATTATCCAACCCGTTTTTTTAGTTTTAAGTTTAAAGAAAAAATGTTTAACATCATCATTTACGTGTATGTGTATGATTTACCTTTGTATTCAGTTACAAATTATAGAGGTCGCAAAATACAAAATATTTGATAAACAAAATTATCCTTTATATACATTCATTCCTAAATACACAGAATTTGAATCTCTCCCCTACACTTCTGTAACCTGTAGCTTAATATCGGCACTCTTTTACAGCACCAAGGTCATAAAATTTTCTAGCTGGTGTTATAGCTGTTTATAAACCTATTCTATCACTTTTGCTACTAAACTAGGCCTAAAGCCATGTATAATCCACCATTTTACTAGCCATCGTGTCTTGAACAATACTATTCACATAAGTGAATCATTTCAATGTTATGCTGAACTGTCTTGCATAAGGAATGCCATCTTATGATTTAAAAAGTAGCAACAAATGAACTTTTTAAAAACATGAATATTAACGAAATATTTGAACATGTGACTAAAATAACTAGAGCAGTAAAAATTTATACATACTTCATTTTTCCTTGATTGTACTGAATCGTTTTCTGTACAAGATGGAGAGTCACTTAATAACCTAGAAAAAGTGGGGAGAAAGTAAATTCTTTTGCATTTCATTTTAATCCATTTTCTGTCTTATTCAACCAAGTTATTTGCAGAATTAAATACTAACTACAAAGATTTTTCTTTCTTTTCACTTCAATGTATTATTGTAAATTGAGCAATATATTTCCCTCTAGACATTTATACCACTTTCAGTAATTTAAAATGCTAAACTTTTCTTACTTCTCCCTCTTATTACATGACCTAGCCTTTAATTTAGTTGGGACAGGAGTCACTAAATGGAAACACAATTCCCTCCTCTTCATCTAAGTTTCTGTAACTATTTTATTCTTATTCTACTCTATTTTCTAGAAAGAGACATCCTTCCTCCTTTACAAAGATCATATCTCTTCATCTCCACATCATAATACATAAATCATCACTTCTACTTCACTGTCAATTTCTGTCAACTGGGTCCTTCCCCACTGTCTGTTTACATGCTTGGGTTTTTCCTTGGATTTATACCCTCATTTTGGTCAGCATTACAACAGTTTTTAGAATCATATCATTACAAGGGTGGCCAATTCATTCTGGGATTTTTCCCAGTTTTAGCATCAAAGTCCCATGCCACATATCCCAGGAAATCCCTCAGTTCTGGGGAAACTGTAATGATTGGTCACTCTGATCATTACATACATGGATGTACCAAAAGTGTGTTAAATATATGTTTCTCAAATGTTTTGTTCAACTAACAGTTTTAGTGGCTCCTCACTGGCTGTCAGTCAAGTCTTTCAGCAGAGCACACAACAATCATCTGTTCCATTATTCTTCCCCTAAATTCCAACTTCAATCTCTTTTCTAATCTTCTGACCAGTACTCACCACAGTCGACCAATTAATTATCAACCAATTATTATCTGCCAAGCCCTGTGCTAGATGCAGAGATTACAATCAAGAAAATCAGTCTCATCAAGTCCTCCATAAAGAAGCACATGCCCTATGTTTGAGCCCAACGTGACTACACTACTCTGCTCCCACCGTATGTTTACATTCCAAACTTTTGCTTCTTCTATTCGCCTACCAACATTTCTCTCCTAATCTCTCCACATTTCGGCCACTCAAAACCCTTTCTTATTGTTAAACTCAGCTAAAATGACATCTCTTCCCTGAGTCCTTCTCTAACTTCTCCCTACTCCTACCCCAAAGAGATGTGACTTTTAATTTTGTTCTGAACCATCTCAGGTTCTCTTGGCATATTTCATAAGGCAAACATCACATTCTACCCTTCCTTATGACTATATAATTCTCTTATATCCTTCTTGAGATGATAAGTTCCTTCAAAGGAAGGTATTTCAGAAATTAAACAATGAAATGAAACTTAAAATAATTCTTCTGA
Source organism: Galeopterus variegatus (assembly GCF_000696425.1). NCBI lineage: Eukaryota > Metazoa > Chordata > Mammalia > Dermoptera > Cynocephalidae > Galeopterus > Galeopterus variegatus. Next base: position 182,466 of record NW_007726964.1, read on the forward strand.
TAGCTCTTTTGAAAAAAAACAAAATAACACCTATCTTCTATAATTCAGTTTCAAAGTAAGACATCATCATATAGGTAGACTCTAAAAACAAAATTTAACAAATAAATCACATACAGATTTTCTCTATAGTAGGTAAATCCTATAAAAGGCAGCTGATTTCCCACAAAAGCTTTAGGAATTGGGAAGGTTTCTACATCTCCTTTATCATCTTCAATGTCATCAAAATTGCTGCTGTCTATGTCACTGCTGAGTTCAGGTACTACAGGAGCTGCCGCTATTAACAGAAAAGAATGAATTATTTCATTCATAATCAAAACACAAGATATAAACCATCCCTATTTTGTTTTATTATGATATACTATTAATTAACAACAATATTATGATTATATGATGATATATTACATAAAACTTTAACAACACATCTTCCATTTTATCATTTCACAGAATTAAAATTTTGTAAGTAATTTATTACTGTAGTAGATCAGTTTTAAATATAGATTAATCAATTAAAAAAGGAAAGCAATATATACTAGGTGTTAAAAATTACAAGCAGCAGTAAGTTGCACATACATTCTTTAGAGTCCCCAGTTTTCTACATTCCTTAAGTAGAAATATTTCTTACACTTAAGATGAAACAATATTATACATACATAAAGTAAAAATGAATTACTATGCTTACTCTAATACTCACCAGAGTATGGTCTCCATAAAAAATTAACTGCTGATTTATCAATCAAACATATTTAAATTAAAGGGTCATATTCCCCCAATTCTGATAATTATTGAAATCCATAAAACTTAACTTGGCAAATTAAGAAATGTATACTGTTTATTATAAAAGTATTGAGAAATACTTCTAATAAACATGTATTAATATGCTAAGATAGTAAGAAAATATTAATTTAGTTATAAATATTGCCACAAAACAAATTTGAAATGAAATCTTTCAATTTAAAAATGAGTTAGCATTAAGTGTACCAACACACTTGTTATTTCAAAAGAAATCAATATATAAGATTTAAAACGTGATAGAATGAAAATGTAAGAAAATATTAATTTAGTTATAAATATTGCCACAAAACAAATTTGAAATGAAATCTTTCAATTTAAAAATGAGTTAGCATTAAGTGTACCAAACACACTTGTTATTTCAAAAGAAATCAATATATAAGATTTAAAACGTGATAGAATGAAAATATTTAGATTTATTGACTTACTCTCTCTTATGTTATCCCAATGCCATTGATCATTCTTAAAGAAAGAATGCTGTTTGATTTCTTCTACCCCATTTCTCCCAAGTCGTACCTCCCTAAAAAAGGCAATAAAATATTTATTATAAAAAAAAATGAAAAATAAAAATATTGACAGTTTAACTGAAATAAGGATCAAAAATGAATTTGAATTTTTCATTAAAAGCTTCAGTGTAAGTGTTTCCCAAAAAATAAGCAATACCAATTTTACAAATGTGATCTCTCTAGATAGATTAAAAAGCCTGTGATGCACAGTAAGCACCACGGAAAGTGAAATATATTTCCACCACCTATAGGTTGCACCAAATGTTAAGTACACGTGAGACTTTCAAGTAAAAATATTCACCTATATGTGCCAAAACCACATGACCCACTAATTTCAGGATGTAAACATACCTAAGCTTACCTTTGGCACAGAAGAGTTATTCAACACCTCTCTATTTTAAAAATCTCTGCCATTTTTAAAAAGAATGCACATAATATATTTGGAGCTATCCATATTTACACTAAGTTATATCTCTACAGTTACGTTAAAATTATCATCCTGAATACAAGAAAAATGTCACTAAGAATTTCATTCTTTGATGCCCTGAGTCTTCAATGAAGATTGTATGGAAAACGAGAACATCTGCTTTTACAAATGCCACTGCAGCTATGTTTAACATAAACAGGAAAACCTGTAGATTTTCAAGGGAAGTGCTGCTAGCCATATTTATGGCATTAAATTATTTTCAAAATCTACGTTCTCTACCTATAATCATTCCTTAGAATGTACCCCCACCCAATAAACTGCTAAAGCAAATCTGTCATGAATAATACTCCTTTTACTAAAATATGCTTACACTGTTTTATAATTTATCATTCAGCACATTTTATGGTCATCCCCACCAACGCCATTTATTCCCCAAATCAAACATTATAGGCTATGTTTTGAGTTTACTGGTATTGATTGTTTGTTAATCATGTAATTAACAAATTTTAAAGTTTCATTCGACAAATGATTGATAAACACATGAAAATGATTATCCTCTCTCATAAGGAAAGATAAAATAACTTTTCTTGCCA
>NW_007726964.1:185053-190028 GCF_000696425.1 Galeopterus variegatus
TATAATTTATCATTCAGCACATTTTATGGTCATCCCCACCAACGCCATTTATTCCCCAAATCAAACATTATAGGCTATGTTTTGAGTTTACTGGTATTGATTGTTTGTTAATCATGTAATTAACAAATTTTAAAGTTTCATTCGACAAATGATTGATAAACACATGAAAATGATTATCCTCTCTCATAAGGAAAGATAAAATAACTTTTCTTGCCTTCTTATTATTAAAAAGAAAGCTTTTTAATAATAATCAATCTGACGAGAGGAAACAGTTGTTAATGGAAATATACACTGATACAACTTCTCCGCGAGTCAGTTTTGCAACATCACTCAATTTTAAAATGTGTATCTCAGAATTCTACCTTTAAGATTTTCAACCTACAAAAAGTACACAAAGACTAATGTATGAGGATAGCTGCTGCAATATTGCTTCTAACAGCAACTAGCTAAAAAACAATAAGACGTACTGAGGAATCGTAGCATACTAGAACAAGAAATGTCCTTAGTTATTTCATCTGAGCCCATTGTTTTATGGATGAGTAAAATTATTTCCCAAAATAAGTAAAATAATTTCCCCAAGATCAAAAAGCTAAGGAGTAAAAGTTTGGAATAAGGTGCAAGCACCCTCTTGTACGTGTTGATCCTTTGACAGGATGACTCACATCACAAACATGAAATAGGACTTCAGAAAAGAACTGTATTCAAGCAGGTTTTCACACCTTTATTCATCTATTTTGTTTTTAAAAATATAGAATTTCCAGGACAGACTCATTCAAATGCAAATTAAAAAGGGTTGAGAAGGAGGCACGCCCAAGTCAAACGCAAATAGTTTTTAAGATTACAACCTGTTGAGTATTTACCTACAAAATGCTTTCTTCTGAAAAGTTGTACCATCAAGTGTAATATGGATTAATAATACCTTAGAAGGGTTAGTGTGAATAATACAAAAGTTTTATTTCTTTCAAGCATTATTTTACCAAGTTCTGTTTTCTGCTGTACCATCAAGTGTAATATGGATTAATAATACCTTAGAAGGGTAAGTGTGAATAATACAAAAGTTTTATTTCTTTCAAGCATTATTTTACCAAGTTCTGTTTTCTTCTTTCTAGACATAAAGGTTAAGGTTAGAGTTAGATTACAGTTGGGCTACACAGCCAAAATGAAAAGGGTAACCCAACACCAGGCTTAGCAGTAGGAAAAGGCTAACCTAGGATTAAATGCAACTTGGATAATGAGAGAAAGAGACTGATTTCATATGCAAACAAGTTAGGTATGCTTTCATTTCTACAAATTTAAATGTAAAATGGTTTTTATACAAAGAAATTCAATGTACATTACCTATCTGTTAAGAAGGCACAGATGAGATTCTTTGCATGTTTAGAAATTTCTGCATCTTCAGGGAAACATAGTGAATTTTTATGATCCATAATTTTGCTATATGTTCCTACAAGTGAATCCGCATAAAATGGAGTATCCCCTAAAATTCCAAGAAAGAAAACACTGAGTATAATAGAGACTGCAAATTAAACACTCTTCATCTAATATTTAAATACGTTAGGTTTAAATTTGTCACATGTCTGGAAGAACAAACGGTCGATGGACCAGGAGTCCCAGTCAAAACAGACATATATAAAGAATATATTTAAATTTTAACCACACCAATGACGTATCAACCCTTATAAAAGCAAAATAAAATCAATGCCAACCCTAGAATTTTATTTTTAACTATAACAAAGGAAACAATTTACTGAATAGTTCAAGATTCCTAAATGGGGTCAGATCAGCAAGAGTCCTTTAATGCTTGAGCTGGATCAGCATTCTGAGATTACTCTCTAGAGCTATGTTATACAATATGTAGCCACTAGCCATATGTGGCAATTTAAACTGAAATTAAATAAAAGGAAAAATGCAGTTCCCTAGTTACACTAGCCACATTTTAAGTGCTTGATGTGGCCAGTGGCTACCACTCTGGACAATGCAGATATAAATCATTTCCATCATGATAGATGGGACAGTGCTGCTGTAAGAGTTAGACCAGCTCTATTATTTTACATAGGAGGAAACCAGGCCCAGACAGACAGCATGCGACTTGCCTAAGACAACAAATAGCTAGAGTTGAAAAAGGGCAAAAGTGGTCTCCCAATGCAGTGTTTCTGCTGACTAATGACTGTGATAAAGAGGCACTAAAACAAGTGTGAAGACAGGAAAAGCTGAAGGCACCATTTTGGCCCTCCCAGTAGCCTATGATACAAGGAACTTTAGTGAAAACCAGACTTCCCCAAATCAGCCAATCCAAAACTTCAAAGTGGGTATTCAAGTGGCTATTTTTTGTTTGTTTCCAAAGTGAGGTGGATGGGTGCCATTTTTAACCACAACAGAATCCTTTAAATGAAGTCCAGTGCCAACCAACCTGAGCAAGCATCACAGTAGGCTCAGAATACTGAGAATCATGGCCTCTTCAAATGGGCCAAATTATTAGCAACAAAGTACCTTATTTTCTAAATCCCTAGAAAGAAAGCCTAAGCAAATAAGAGAATATATTCTATTTTCAAAAGATTATAAGACACAACCTAATGCATCATCAAATTAGGCCAGAGCTAGAAGAATAGACAACTACCTGGGACAACATGGTATGTACAAAAAGATTCACTACAAAGACAAAGACTCAAAACAAAGTAGGTCATACTATGACATGAGACTAAGCATAACGAGATCAATGACACAAGTGTGGTCATCAAGAAAAGGAATTTACACCACAAAAAAGTTCCATAGTAATTATTATTTAAATTTGGAATTTACCAAAATTTTCTAATATTCTTTTCATAAAATGTATGACTCAATAAATTTCTGGTATTTTAGCAATAACCATACTCTATTTATTATCATACATATTTTACACTATCAATCTCTTTTAGGGTCATCTTCCAGAAAATAAATTCCCTAACTCCAAAAATATATTTTCAACTGTAAAGTCATTACATACAAAGCTATTAGCCTTATCACACTTGCCTTGGAAAGTAGATTTAGCTACATTTTCTCCCTTCATCCCCAAGTCAGGTGATTAAGTCACCGGCTTCTAGCGAGAAGATATTTTTATGACCCTATTACTTAGAAATGTGAAACTTAGGAATTAAATCTATGATGTAAGGAGAAGTTCTGAAATACCTCAGCCTTTCAAATTTTGATTTGGATAAAGTAAAAGAAGTTATTAAATTTACCTCTGAGTTTTCTGAAACTGAAATATTATAAAATATATTTATCTTCATAATCAAATGGTCAATAACTATACTTATGATTCATTTCACTGGAATTACAAACCAAATATATACAAGTAGTTAACAGAAGGAATACACTTTACAAAATCATTCATATAGCAAAAAGAGTATTTTTAGTTCTCTATTACTAAGGGAACAAACATTAACAGTTTTATATTTAAAATATTTACAACAAATATGATTGATCAAGAAATTCTAATGGAGGTCCACTAAAGCTATAAACTTGCTAATATTCTAATATGTTCTAATATTTCTTAATTCAAAAAGGTCTAATGGAAAAGTACTTTCAATTCCATTCACATTCTACTTATTCTCTTCAATCAAAGTGCCAGTATCAGGTGCGATATTAATTTTCCATTTAACAATCCATCATATCAGATACTAATACTTCAAAGTTTCCAGAAATTGTAATTCTTCCGTAGGACACAGGCAATTAATTTCATTATTTTCTCAAATTCTTGGTTGAACTAAAGTGTTATGAGAATGCTTTTTAAAAAAGAACAAGTTAAAATATTTACTTACCCACTAGCATCTCAAAAAGGAAAACACCTACAGACCACCAATCACATTCTCGCCCATAGTAACCATCACCCCCTTGTGATTTCAGGACCTCCGGTGATATATAATCAGGTGTCCCAACTGCTGTATCACAATGTACCATGCCTGTCTGGGTAAACAGCAGAGATTAAAAAAAAAAAAGATCTGTGTAAAAATAGACACACATAAACGCAACTATTGATTTAGTATTAGACATACAGTGACTACATACTGCTACCAACAGAACTTCATTGCTGACATGGCTTAGAGATACACAGAATAAAGGCATTATGAAATGCATTAAAACGCCAGGATTATGGGAGATCAAAGATACATTCTCAACTCTAAAATATGGGAGATTTCATCAATGAAGGTAGAAAAGGTGGTAAACCATGGAGAATCCATGCAAATCAACAACTTTTGTTTCTTTTCCGTATTTCTTACACTATGAAGTAGTTGTAAGAAAAGTACAAAATGTGGTCTTAAGGCACCTGACCTGGGAAAAAGAAGAGAATCATTAGAGAAAGGAAGCTTTGATATTTTCAAAAGAAACTGAAGCAATTAGGATGACAAAGGGTCTCAGGTTGAGAGTATATTTCTTACACTATGAAGTAGTTGTAAGAAAAGTACAAAATGTGGTCTTAAGGCACCTGACCTGGGAAAAAGAAGAGAATCATTAGAGAAAGGACGCTTTGATATTTTCAAAAGAAACTGAAGCAATTAGGATGACAAAGGGTCTCAGGTTGAGAGTTGTGAAAAGAAATGCTTCTTATTTGAACAAGAAAAAAAGGAGGAATAGATCAAATGTTCAAATTAAAAGATCTCTAAAGTTTGAAAGCTATACCTCCAAGCTAAATATTTAGAAATATGTAGGTAGCATCAATATTTTTGGCAGGATGGTTAAAAAAACAAAACAAAACAAAACACACTTATTTGTGTTTAGTTTCAGTGGTAATAAAATAATCCCTATCTGGTGTCTTTTTTGACAAGGACAAGAATCATTACAGGGGTGTGTCTGTATGTGTGTGTGTGTGTCTAAGTATATGTATGCATGCTGCAAAATCTAATCACTATAATAGTAAAGTGCTAAATAATATTCCTTCACCTCCACCTCTGTCCAACTTGCAAAGATTTTTTTTTTTTTTTTTTTTTTTTTTTTCCGT
>NW_007726964.1:190333-198752 GCF_000696425.1 Galeopterus variegatus
ATGTCCAGCAACAGATCGCAGCCCTCAGTGTTGCCCCTGCACCGGACCGGGGACCGGCAACGGGATCACAACCCTCGGTGCTGCTCCCGCGCCTCACTCAGCCAGTGAGCGGGAACCGGTCTGCATGTGGGATCCGAACCCCCGGGCGGGAGCGCCGCCGCGCTTCCCAAGCGGCGCACTATCCAGTGCGCCACCAGGCCGGCCCAAAGATTTTATACATTAATTTAAATGCCCTACATTTCCTTTACCAGCCTAGTAAAGTGTGTCACCCACATTCCTCATAAGGAAGATATAAAAACTACCAAAATTCTAAGTATTATGACCACCTTGGGAAAAGGAAACTCAACGTATTTTGTAAACATGATTTACATAAATTTTTTATACAAAAATATGATATAAAAAATTAAGTGCTATAAAACGTTATAGAAATTAATTTCAAAAACAATCTTTTCATTCATCCTCAAACTGGTAGAAATAACTCAATAATTTTATTTCTCCAAGTATACAGCAAATAGAGAACAGATGTCATTCTAGTTTAAATATAAATTAATAAAATAAATTTTATGGATATAATTGAGCAAACTATGGGAGTAATATTTTGTGTGGATTACTACACAGGATAAAAATGAACAAGACAGTGCCTGACTTCAAAAGGCAGGGTACACAGCTAATTTTTATCATGGACTATCCTATAGTTTAGATTTCTATTGAAGGGAAAAATTAATAGAGACTTACTCAGGTAAAGAAAATTCTTCATTTCACATGTATCCACAGAAATTAGACTTTAAAAAACTGAATCTTGTGGGACTTAGAGCCAAAACCTTTTTGGACACGCGCGCACACACACACAAATGCAACCAAGGGAAAAATTATTTAGCATTCAAAGGTTCAGAGGAAGGAGAGGAAAAGGCAAGACACAAGAAAGAACTGGCATAAAATTAGGCTGTGAAGGATGAACAAGTTAGGCTTTAAAGAAGAGAGGTGGTATCTTAGCTTAGATAGATAAAATAGGATAGATAAAATAGGATAAATAAAGGAACAAGAATGACCTTACATAAAACGTGTTCAAGAAATGCAGTGAAGTCCAAAATCAACTAAATGTAAAGTTCCACACAATGAAGGCTGGAAGGGTTAGCTGGATATCAATTTGAATAATAAACACATGCAGAATAAATACTTTGGTAGGACTAAAGATTTTTTAATAGGGAACCTATGTGGACAGCACTCTGCTTTCAGAAAATTAATGTTCTAACTACGATTTTTGGCTAGCATATTGGGTTTTTTAAAAATAAACATTTGAAAAAGATACTTCAAGATAAATAAAAACTGTCTCATGAGGAAGCTCTCAAATTATATAACAATCTACATTTATGACAACTCTGTGATCCTGTTTAAAAGAAATATAGAAGTATAAACCAGAAACTAAAGAGATTGGTTTACTTACAGGGGGTGAATGGGAAAAGAGTGGAAAGATGGGAGTAATGTGAATAGAACAGTGGGGATAAGGAGCAAAGTGACCATTCTCTAAGCATACATTTTGTACAGTTTTAACTCTTAAAACCAGAGGATACATTTTATATAGTTTTAACTCTTCACACATCCAGATAAGTAAACAAAACCAGGATGTGGGGGATACCTAAATGGAACTGTAGTGGACTGAATTATGTCCCACCAAAACTCACTGAAGCTTGAATTGTGGCCCCTGAGTTTTATGTATCAAAAACTTGGACCCCATTGTGACTGTTAAGAGGGTGGGAAATCCTATTATGATAATTGAAAGGTGGAGCCTTGAAGAGGTGATTGGATTGTAGGACTGTGCAGTAGTGAATGGATTAAAAATGGTGGTCAGGGGTGTGGCTCTGAGGGCTTTAAAAAAAGAGGAGAGTCTGCCTCTCTCTCTCTGATCTCTCTGCTTCCATCATCGTGCAATGTGAGATGCCGCATCACTGTTGCCACCACCAGATGAACATTGGACTTCCCAGCCTCAGAAACTGTAAGCAATAAATTTCATCCTCTTAATTACCTAGTTCCAGGTATTCTGTTATGGCAATACAAAACACACTAATACAGGAATACTCTGTAAGAAATAAACCTGTTTTATAAATGAATAACATAACCACACTGCAGGGGCTGGAATAAAAGAACTAATCTAATTACCTCTGGAAAACAGTATCTTAATGGGATAGTGTAACGCTAAAAACAATAAGTATACAAAAATAATACATTCTAGTTAGCAAATCTGTTTGTCACAGGGGTAAAGATCGGCAATTTTAAAGTAATTTTATGTGTATATTAGGCTTGAACAAGTAAGTATATATATAACAAATAATGAGACCCAGGTTTTTCAATGTCCAAGAAAGAAATTACAAAAAAGAAAGTAGAAAGACTAGAATGAACCCTGTGGTGTTGGACTTGAATCAGAGGTATCAATCAGTATGAGCTCATAGTTTTTAATATATGATATATACAGATAGATACAAAATTAAATATAAACATGTATGCATGTGGTTTAGTACATATAGTATATACAATATATATCTACTAGGCTCTGTTTGCTGACAGTGCCTAGAAGTAATGATACTTTAGGAGCAATGAGCACATCTTGCCCTCAAATACTGATTTCTAAATACCATTCTCTAATTTAAAAAATCAGAGCTTCTTGAAGAAGTGCTGATTCCAGGGCTGAGACAGAGAAAATATAAGACAAGTCTAGAACATCTTGTAGTGACAAAAAAAAAAAAAAAAGAAAATGCTCCAACAAGGGGGCATATTGAAAGGATACAGGAGCCAACCTGAGGCACCTTCACAAGACAGCAAGCTTTGGACTGAGTTTGAAACCTGAGTACTAGTATGCCAGTAGAAACAGCGCATATGAAGGCCAGGAATCATGGAATATCGTAGTATAGAAAGAACTATATGTAATACAAGATCTATGAGCCATAATGTACTGTCAAATGATAGAGAAGGAGGGTGAAAAAGTAGGCATCACAAAAGGCTTCATATGACAAGCTAACAAGTTTGAACTTTATTCAGTAGCAGAAAGAAATCTACTGAAGGATTTTAACCAGGAAAGCAAGATAATCAGGTGTACATTTTTCAAAAGTTTCCTCAATACTCTTTTAAATGTATCAAATTAAATGTGTATTTGCTAAATATATCTGATGTTCTACCACTGACAAAATATAAATCCAGAGAATTTACTAAAAACACAAAATTGGTCAATCAGAAATCTTGGAGCTGGTCTAAGAAACTATTTAAAACGCTTCCTACGGAGGTGAAAAAGAAACACTGTAAATGGAATTCCTAATTATCAGAAACATGAAAAGCCTGTTTGCTGCCTAGGTAGTAGCCTTTTCAGTCCATTTTAAAAATTAAAAATGAGGGCCGGCCCGGTGGCACACTGCTACAGTGCGCCGCTTGGGAGTGCGGTGGCGCTCCCGCCGAGGGTTCGGATCCCACATACAGACCGGTTCCCGCCCACTGGCTGAGCGAGGTGCGGGGGCAACACCGAGGGTTGCGATCCCATTGCCGGTCTGGTCCGGTACGGGCGTGACACTGAGGGTTGCGATCCGTTGCCAGAAACGAAAAAAGACAAAAAGGAAAAAAAAAATTTAAAATGAATAACTGCATTTTCTTTACAGAGAGGCATACTTCTTGCTTGGTAAGTTTCCTGGCTAGTGCAGGTCCTGCTTCTTCCTGTGTTCTATCTAAAAACAGCTCAACTGGTTTAGAAACCCATTTGCATTTGCACTGTTGCAGTGCCCACAGCCACACAAAGCTGCCTACCTGGATTATCCTAGTTATCACCCCAGATGCCAATTATTATTTTTATTAGGGCACTGTTTACAAAGCTGCATAGCTTTTGAATGGTCTACCCTTACTGTCCCCATAAACCTGTTCTTTTTAATGTACAATTTTGCAGAAAAGGTTTTTCAAAAACATGAATAGAAATATCTATAGTTTAAAAAATTGATGTCACTTGTAGAAGGGTTAAGAACTTCAACAATTCACCAATTAGCCTCACTTTAATCAAATGTTATACACTAGAATATTAATGGATAAAATCTTATCTTCAGGTAATTTAAAATACTAACATAAAATGTGCCTTAAACAGTGGTAAAGGTTGCTATGAAATGCACGACAGGCAAAGAATGAACTCAACGTATCTAATTAACGCAAGTAATTTAAAATAGCAGTAGCTATCAGCTGTCAGAAGTGGTTTTTTTTGGTGGCTGGCCTGTAAGGGGATCCAAACCCTTGGCCTTGGTGTTATAATACCACACTCCAACCAACTGGGCTAACTGGCCAGCCCTCAGCTGTCAGTAAGACACATCTAGGTGCAAATATACAATGTGACTCTCACTTACATCCAGATAAGGTTTTTTTGAAAGTAAAAGACAGTAACAGCAACAGCATCCGGAAAACTGTGTAACACAGTTATCAATGACAGAACTTAATGAGATATCATTATTCTTAATCGTGATAGTAACAAATTATTTTAGTGCTTGTAAGGTATAATTTTATAGTTATTTTATTTTTGCTTTTTTCTATGGCATAATGTTTTATAGAGAGCCAAGATAGCTGAAAAATGATTTTAGCAATCTATATTACAGATAAGGGGTCAGCAAACATTTTCTATAAAGGGCCAGACTATAAATATTTTAGGCTTTGTGGCCCACATAGGGTCTCTGTCACATTTTTTTTCTTTTTTTAAAGTAACTCTTTAAAAATATTACTTGAGGAAGGAAGGTTTGGGATAAAACAATCAACATTTTAAAAGTTCACTATCTTAAAAAAAACCTTTAACTATATCTAAATTAAGGATTTCTATTCAAACAAAGGAATAAATAGGCAGCAGACTGGAAGATGATATCAGCGATATCTATGGAATCACTATCTAGATTATATAAGAAATTTTAAAAGAGCCAAAAGATATACACAGTAATTCACAAAAGAGAAATGACTGACAAATATATGAAGTGAGGTTTATCATCATTGGTTATAACATAAATAGAATTTTTAAAAGATACTATACACTTTACACCAATGGAATTGGTAACATTTAGAGAGCTGAATAATAGGAAGAGTTAGTGAGAATATGGGGAGACAAGATCCCTCTTGCACTACTAGTAAGAGGTTATAAACATTTACTATCATTCTAGAGATCAGTCAATACTTTATGTACCCTCTGATACAAGAGTCTCACTTATAGGTTTATACACAGAAATTCTTGTCAGAATACACATGGGACATTTATAAAGATTTTCGGGACAGTATTATTGGTAGCAGAGAGTGGAAGGTGGCATAACAATCCAACTCTAGGGGAATAATAAGGTAAACTGATGGACACTGTGGAATACTAAAGAGCAGTAAGAAGTAATGAACTAACATATTTATCAGTGACAGATATAAAAACAATGCTGAGGGACAAAAGTAAACAAAATGTCATCTATACCAACATACTGTTTATACCAACTAAGAATATACATGTACACTCTACTAATACTCTGCAAAAGCTTATGTTAAAACATATTACATTGGCCTTCTATTAGGGAGAGGAAAGAAAATGAGACAAAAACTGAAAGGAGGACAACATAAAATAAAAACAAGAGGGGGGTCTTCGTGTAGACTATTCATGACAATAAACTGTGAACCAAGGAGTGTAATTAAGTCAATTGTCTGTACCTGAGGTAAAAGAAAATAGTAAACAAAATTAAATAAGCCATATTTTATTTTGCTTTGTAAAGAGACAGTTCAAGATATTTCAACAGCTGATTTTAGTATTTGCTTTACGTGTAAAATTATTCTGTAAATACTGTACCATATTGTGTCCTGTTCCTCATACTCTCACACTCTACACCTTTCTTAACTATCCTTACCCTCCTGAAAAACATGGGATGTGATTTATTTCTCTACACTCACCCTACCCTCAAAAGTTTTTAGTTTAATTAAAATCAGAATACCCTCATGAATGTACAGCATATAAACATACATCAGACATGAAAAACTTTAATATTCTATTAGAAAATTATTTCATACTTCATTTTCATTAAAGGTCATTTAATATGCCAAATACCACAAGAGGGAGCTTTGGGTACAATCAAATACTCTACCTATTAAATATTGATTAATGGTTGCAGAACATAGTTACAGACTCTATGAAGAAAGCCATAAAAGGAAAGGGCTGTTAAGTTTTAGCTGAGTAGACTAAGATTGACAAAAATGGCCTACAAAGTATAGCACAAATTCTGAATAAGTGAGGACATTATGGACATTATGACATTAGAGGAGTGATCAGTCAGGTTAGGATTAACACGGAGAACTTTCTAGATGGGTAAAATCTGAGCTAAATTTGGAAGAAAATGAATTGCTAATGAAGGTAAGGAAGCAATCAAAGTGAATGACGCACAGGTGGTATACGTTAAGATGTAAAGAGAAAAGAAAATTATCTTAATTCGAAACAAATATTTTAACTAAATAACAAGAAATACAGTAGCTATATAAGCATACTGGAAGGTTATTAAAAACCATACAAAAGATGGTACCCAATTTGCTGTCGATATATATTAACATTTACAAACCACCTCCAAGATCCAAAAAGGGACAACAAAGGAAATAAAACATAATCCTTCCACATTAGGAATTACTGCCAAGAATTTTAGTACGAGAGAGAGAGAGAGAGAGAGAGAGAGACATAAAATTTGCAACCAAAATAAATATCATAATTAGCTATGAGGTTAATGACAACAAACCTATTAGTCATAATATGAATTGCTCAGGAGGTAAAGCATCACAATAGATAACATCCCTAAATTTATTCATATGGTTGACGTAGAAGGGGTGGGTAGGAGACGGTAACAAATTTCTTTCCTTATCTCCTTTTTTATAGGAAAGATACTGAAATGACAATGGTGGTAAAAATTTTCCCGTATCTTAATTTAGATTTTGTGTCCTACTTCTTCGCCTACATCATTATACACATTAACCAGTTTTGATTGCTAGCAAATGCTTGTCAGCATTCCATGAGGAAGATAACTAAGTTACCTGAGTTTTTATTTCTCTTGGATACACCAAATCTACCAGTGTATTCTTCAGCTAGATGAATAATGAGTAAAGGAAATATTTAGTTTTACCTTGCTTGAGTTGCTACACAGTTAGCAAAACTAAATTTATCTTTGCTGAAAACTATAAAGCCCTAATTTGAGGTATTTCATTACTTTTGGTTCTCAAAAAACTTGCTTACTTACTTCATCCATCTTCATACATGTGCCAAAATCTGCTAATTTTAGATGTCCATGTTTATCCAAAAGCATGTTGTCAGGCTTCACATCTCTGTGTATTAAACCCATGGAGTGTATTGCATCCAGAGCAAGAACGACTTCAGCTGTATAAAATTTGGCCCATTTTTCAGGCACATCGTAATTACTCATAAGGTTTACAAGGTCTCCACCAGGCATGTATTCCATTACCATGTACAGATACCTATCATCTTGAAAGGCATAAAAGAGCTGCAAAACAAAAGAGAAAGAAAAAAATTTTTAAAACAAAACCAAAAAATCCTAAAACCATAAACAGAACAAAACCAAAAAAACTATCGTTACTATTGAAAAAGACAGACTATTTTATAACCAAAACAGAGTTAAAATTTATAAAACCTTTTATTTTAGACTTGGACATGTTGAATGAAAACAGTATCAGACAAAATTTTTATATGGGTACCTTCTTCAAGCTTACTATCAAAATATGCATAAATGAATATTTTCCCTCTTGGAGAATACACTACAGGAAACTATTTAAATAGAAACACTTAAAATTTGAGAGACAGAATAGGAATGAGGAACACAAAAGGTGAAATAATGACAGACAGAATTCATTCCAGTTTTTAAAAAATAGCTTTCTGAAACCTAACAAATTACTGCACAGAACTCACATAAAAGAGAGCTGAGGAGGTAGGAGGAGTTTAGAAAAATCTAAAAGATTCCAGATTCATCAAATACAAGAATGAGTAATTAGTAGCAATATTTGGAACAGGGCTAACTCCTCTCCCATTCCCCATCATTTTGCTTGTGATAAGCAGCAAGTGACACTGTTACCTGCACTCACTATAGTAGCAATGGCATTGGAACCAGAGAAATAAGACACCAACCTAGGTTGCTGTTCCCCCCTCCCCAAGACAGAGAAACCACAAACTCAGAAGAAAAGGTTATCTCCATATCCCACCAAACAATACATCCCATCCCTCCCAGAAGCAAATAATGCAAACAGAAAGGTTTCCACAAACAGGCAAAACATAAAACAAAACTAAGAATCAACATTTGAGGAAAACCAACGTCATAAAATAGAAGCAAGGGGCCGGCCCGGTGGCGCACTGCTATAGTGCGCCGCTTGGGAAGCACGGCGGCGCTCCCGCCGAGGGTTC
>NW_007726964.1:198977-208943 GCF_000696425.1 Galeopterus variegatus
GGCAAAGCAATTCAAGAAACAAAATCAATACTCAAGGAAATGCTTAATAGGACAAATGAGGACAGCTTTGAATACGTGAATATGATACCCTTAAAAGGGTAACAGATGTCACCTCAATTCAATGGTAAGTTGAAATATGTAAAGAACACTGAAGCCTAAGAATTTAATATGTGACTGATGATAGAAGAACAAACTATAGAGCTAGAAAATTGAGCAAAGAGGCTTTCTCTGAACACACTGAAGGATTAAGAGATGAAATATACAGAGCAGGGTTAGGAAAGCTCCAACGTATCTAAAAGCAGTACTATAGAAAGAGAGAACACAAACTAGAAGAAAAAGAAATGATAAATACAAATTTCCAGAAATGAATAAAATTAAATATCTAAAATCAAAAGGACCTACAAATGAAACACAGGGAGCCTTCTGATAACCAATGCTTAATTTTCAGAAATCCAAGAGAAAAATGCTAAAAGTTTCTAAAAAGATACCTTATATGTAAAAACATAAAATAAATCATATTGACAACAAACCTCTCAGACAACATACCAAATACAAAAGACAACATAGCTGTATCTTCAAAGTTTTCAGAGAAAATAATTTTAATCCTAGAATACGGCAGACTTGAAAACAAATGAGATGGCAAAGTGAAATTTTATAATTAACAACTCATTTTTGAAAGAATTGTTCAAGGATTTTTATTTTGAAAGAAACAAAAGATTAAAACAAGTAAGATTATGTGAGACATAAGAATGAGGGAAAAATAAAGAAACTAGAAAAATTTATTAAATATAGTTATTGACACAAAATTACTTGAGAATCAAGCCAAAAATCACAATAATTTTTAAATGGAAGGCAGTGGGATGCAGGGAAGGAAGAAATGGAAAACCTTTATTAGGCTACTTTACAATTTGAGAAAAAAAAATTGTGTGTGTCTATGTCTGTCTCTCTGTCAGTGTATAATGTGTTTAACACTAAATGATTAAAGGCAAGCTGTAAATGAATGTAGAGACATCCCATGTTCACTGACTAGAAGACTCAATATTATCAAAATGGCAATTCCCCCCAAATTGAGCCATATCTAAATCCCAGTGGGTTTTTTCTAAAATCAACAAGCTAATCCCAGAATTTATTTGGAAATGCAAAGAATCCAGAAGAGCCAAAACAATCTTGAACTAGAGCAAAGTAGGAGGACTTTATACATACTTCCCAATTTCAAAACTCACTACAAAACCACAGTAATTAACACAGTATTAGTACTTAACATAAGGAAAGGACAGACATACGGATCTATGGAACTGAACTGAAAAGAAATAAACCCATGTATTTATGGATAATAAAATTTGTTTACAAAGGTGCCAGGACAATTTAGTGGGGAAAATGACAGTCTTCTGAAGAAATAGTGTTTGATCAACTCGATATCTATAGGCAAAAAGATAAACATTTTTAGACCCTTTTTTCACACCTTAACTGAAAAAGTAATTCAGGATAGATCACAGGACTAAACTTAACAGTTAAAACTATAAAAATGTCAGAAAAAAACAAAGGAGAAAATCGTCATGACTTTAGATTAGCCAAAGATTTCTTAGATACAACACCAAAAACACAACTGACAAAAAGAAAAACTCATACATAGGATCTCATCAAATACAAATGCTCTGACATCAAAAGATAATTTAAAAAATTAATAAAATTAAAAGGCTGGCCAGTTAGCTCAGCTGGTTAGAGCACAGACTTGTAAACACCAAGGTCAGGGGTTCAGATCCCCATACCGCCCAGTCACAAACACAAACATAAATAAATAAAGATAAGCCACAGATGGGGAGGAAATATTTACAAGTGATATACATGAGTATATCCAGAATATATGAGAGTACTTCAAAAAATTCACGAAATAATGGAACTAGACAACATCAGTCTTTCCATGAACTTTTTAAAGACCCATTGTACAAAGAACTACAATTCAATAAGAAGACAATCCAATTTTGAAAAAGGCAAATAATATGAATAGATATTTCACCAAATAAGATACACAAATAGCCAACAGCACATGAAAAGAAGCTCCACCAGTCATTAAGGAAATGCAAATTAAAACTACAATGAAGGGGGCTGGCCGGTTAATTTACTTGACCATGGTGATGGTAACACCAAAGTCAAGGGTTCATTTGGCTCCTTACCAGCCAGTGCAAAAAACAACGAAATATACCACAATAAGATAGCACTTCTCACCCACCAGAATGGCTATAATAAAAAAGACAGAACACATTAAGTGCTGATGACAATGCATTTTGGAAAACAGTTTGGCAATTTCTTTAAAAGTTGAAAATAAATTTACCACACAATCAAGGATTCTACTGCTAGGTATCTACCCAAAAGAAGTGAAATATATCCACTAAAGATTGTATGCAAATGTTCATAGCAGCATTATTCTTCATTCATAAAAGCCTAAGAGTGGAAACAATTCAAATGTCCATCAACTGGTAAGTAGACAAACAAAACTGAGTATATCCATGCACTCTGTTTCCACCCTAACTGGGTGTACTGCAATACAATTCTAACACTAAACATCCAGAATTAGCATCAGATCCCACAAGTGAAGAGCTCAGTTCCACAGACTGCTCTCACTTCAGACATAAGCCACACTTCAGGAATCCCCAGGTCACCTGCATTTCTGACTTGCTACAAATTTAGGGGTTCTCACAACTTCCTAAGGCTCAATAATTCATAGGATGATTCTCAGAAATCCGAAAAGTGCTATACTTTTGATAACAGTTTTATTATAAAGGGTACATAACAGGGTAAAGTCTGAAAGGGACTGTAGAGCTTCTATGCTCCCTCCCTGTGGAATCAGGGTGTTATAACCCTCTTGGCACCAGCACATCAATATGTTCATGAACCAGGAAGCTAGATCCACTGACTGTCAATGTCCAGAGTTTTTATGGGGCTTAATTATATAGGCATGATTAATTAAATCATTGGCTATGTGATTAAACTCAATCTCAGCCCCCTTTATCCCTAGAGGTCTGGCAGCTCAAAGTCCCAATCATGTGCTCGGTCCTTCTGGTGAGCAGCCTCCATCCTGAAGCTATAAGATGACCACATGAGTCACCTCATTAGCATAATAAAGACACTCCTTTCATTCAGAAAATTCCAGGAGCTTTTTAAGCTCTGTGCCAGGAACTGGGCACACAGACTAGATATATTCTTTATTATACCACACCATACAATGGAATACTATTCAGCATTAAAAAGGAATGAAGTATGATTGATGTTACAATGTAAATGTACTTCAAAACCAGTATGCTGAAAGAAAGAAAGCCAATGCAAAAGACAACATATTGCTTGATTCCATTTATATGTAATGTCTAGAAAAAGCAAATTTATAGAAACAGAAAGCACATTAGTGTTTGCCTGAGGGCTGGTAGGATAATAAGAAATGTCTCTAAATGGGTATGAACTATCATTTGGTAGAAATGTTAAAAAATCAGATTGTAGTGATGATTGTACAACTCCATAAATTTTCTAAAAATCATTGAGTTGTATTCTTAAAATGTGAATTTTATGGTTTGTAAATTATACGTCAATAAAATTTTATTATGAAGTTGTAGTACAAAAGTATAAAGTTGTACACCTCAATAAAGTCGCATTCTAAGGTTGTATAAAATAGAGGTATTACAGCTCAATAAGATTAATAAAATTAATTTTAAAAAATTTAAATGCTAGAATAGAAAAGAAATTAACATTTCCCATCAGAATAAAGGCTACTTTAAATTTACTCTAACATAGCTTAAAAACAAGCCTTCAATTTGATTCACAAATAATAATACAACTTTATTTATAAGGGAGAAATGGTGGAAACAACCCAAATGTCTCTCAACCAGTGAATGGATAAACAAATTGTCATATATCCATACAATGGAATACTATACAATAGCAAAAAGAAAAGAACAACTGATATACATTACATCACAGATAAATCTCAAAACAATTTTGCTGGATGAAAGAATCCAGATTGGATGGGATTAAAGTTACACTGGACACTGCAAAAGAAAAGATCAGTGAATGTAAAAACACAGAAATAAAAACTAACCAAAATGAAGCACACAAGGCAAAAAAAAAAAGTATCAGTTACCCAGTTGTAATGGACTGAATTATGTCTCCCCAAAACTCACTGAAGCTTGAATTGTGTCCCCCAAGTTTATGTATTAGAATCTTAGCCCCCACTGTGACTGTTAAGAGGGTGGGAAACCCTATTATGGTAATTGAAACGTGAAGCCTTGAAGAGGTGATTGGATTGTAGGACCGTGCAATAATGAATGGATTAAAAATGGTGGTCAGGGGCGTGGTTTGGAGGGCTTTAAAAGAAGAGGAGAGTCTGTCTTTCTCTCTCTCTCTGCTTCCACCATCTTGCAATGCGAGACCTCTGGTTCACTGCTGCCACCACTAGATAGACTTCCCAGCCTCAGAAACTGAAAGCAAAAAATTTTGTTTTTCTTTATAAAATACCCAGTTCCATGTATTTTGTTATAAGCAACAAAAACGGACTAATACACCACAGTACAACATCAAGCAGATTATATGTTGGTAATGTGTCTGAGAAAGGGGCCAGGGGCAGGATCTGAGACAGAAAAAATATGTGAAAAACTAATGGCCAAAATTTTCCCAAATTTGATAAAATCTGTAAACTCATACTTCTAGGACACTCAATCAATACCAAGTAAGTTAAACAAAACTAATTAAAACACTGTGGTACTGGTGGCAAGAACAGACAAATAAAACAACTGAATGGAATAGATGAATGGAACAGAAAACCCCAAAATAGACCCCTGCACACATGGACAACTGAATTAAACACAAGAAAGCACTGCATAACAGTGGAGAAAATAAAGTTTTTTCAGTACATGATGTTGAAACAACTGGATATCCACCTGGAAACAAATAAAACTTAATCCTTACATTTCATTTTTAAAAAATCAATTCTGGGTTGATCATAGGTGCTGCACTCTGAATGTTTCTGTGCCCCCCAAATTCATATGAAATCCCAACTAATGATAGTATGATAAAAAATAATGGTGGTATGATAATATCATCCTAAGGTTATGGCATCAGGAGGAAGGGCCTTTTGGGAAGTGATTAGCTAATAAGGGCAGAGCCCTCATGAATGAGATTAGTGCACTTATAAAACAGGCCCAAGAGAGCTCATTCATCCATTTCCACCATCAAAGGACACAGCAAGAAGGCACCATTTACGAGAAAGCAGGCCCTCAGCAGACAACAAATCTTTCAGCACCTTACACTTGGACTTCTCAGCCTCCAGAACTTTGAGAAATAAATTTCTGTTGTTTATAAGCTACCCAGGTTATGACATTTTATTATAGCAGTCATAATGGATAGACTAATAGGCAAAAAATAAAAAGTCAAAAAGATAACATACCAGAATATCTTCATGACACTGAGATAGGAAAAAAAATTTCTTAAATGATCACAAAAGGCCACTAACTATGAAAGTTTGGTTAAATTGCAATGCATTAAAATTATAAATGTTTATTCATCAAAACATACTATGAAAGGAGTCAGAAAGCAAGCCACACAGGGTATCAGAGATCAAAGGGTGAGGGAGGATGGCCATGGGCTATCAAGGCCCAAGCATCCAGGCAAAGGGGCAGCCTACTGAGGTATATCAGAACACAAAAGGGATGAGTCAAGGGAAGGCTGAGAAAATAAATATATAAATAAGCAAACATGATGTGGAACTGGGTCCTCCCACTATAAAAAACATTACTGGAACAACTGGTGAAACATGAATGGAATCTGAGTATTAATATATCAATGTTAATTTCCTCGTTTTGAAGAATGTTGTTGTGGCTATGATGGAGAATGCCCTTGCTTGTAGGAAAAAACACAGTTAAGTATGGGGAAGGTGCCAATGGCTGAATGTTTATGTTCATTCTCCGAAAATTCACATGTTCAAACTCTTAAAATCCCATGGGATGGTATTTGGAGGTGGGGCCTTTGGGAGGTAATTAGGTGAAGAGGGTTGAGTCCTCATGATAGGATTAGTACCATTATAAAAAGAGACAGGAGAGCTTCCTTCCTCTCTTTGCTCTTCATCACGTGAGGACACAAAGAGAACGTGGCTGTCCAAGCCTCTAGAACTGTGAAACAAATGTTTGTTGTTTAAACCACCTAGTCTATGGTATTCTGTTATGGCAGTGAGAGCTGACTAAGACAGAGGGTGATGGCACATGAGATCAGCAACTTACTACCAAATGCTTCAGAAGAAAGGTCCCTTGTACTTCTAACCTTCCTGTAAGTTTGTGATTGCTTCCAAAGGTGGGGAGAAGGAAAGTTACAGCTTGGGAGAAGATATTTATAATACATATACCCAGTAAAGGGCTCATATCTAAAATAAATAATAAGAATTCCTACAAATTAATTTTTTTTAATTGACAGACATACTAATGGAAAAATGAGCAAGACACTTTTGCAAAAGAGAGTATCCAAATATGAAAGAATATTCGATTTCATTAGAGAAAGGTAAATTTAAAACACTGTGAGACACCACTTTGTATACACAAAAATACCAAAACTTTTTAAACTGACAATACCAAGTGTTGCCAAGAGTGTGAGGCAAAGGGGACTTATAAATGAAACTGCTACAACCATACAGGCTGACACCACAAACTAAGACTAATTTTAAGTACCTAGAAATGCCATTTTTAAGGAACATATCTAACAGAAATAAGCACAAGAATACTGGTGACAACATTACTGGTAATAAAATTTTGAAAATATACCAACAAATTGTGGTATACATATACAATAAAAAAATACAGCAATGAAATTAATAAACTAACAACAAGGACAAATCATATAAACATAACGTTGAACAAAAAAAACGACACAAAAGAAGATGTGTTTGAGGGTTTCACTTATTTAAAGTACAGATGCTGGCACCTTGTTGATAAGGACTTCCCAGCCTGCGGAACTGTGAAAAATAAATATCTTTTCTTTATAAATTATCCAGTCGAAGGTATTCTGTTATAGTAACACAAAATGGAGTAAGACAAAGAGTATTTATAATGTTTTGCTACTTTAAAATTAGAAGATTAAAATTAACTGTGGGGGGCTGGCCCGGTGGCGCACTCGGTAGAGTGCGGCGCTTGGGAGCGCAGCGGCACTCCTGCCGAGGGTTCGGATCCCATGTGGAGACCGGTCCGCTCGCTGGTTGAGCGCGGTGCGGGCACGACACCGAGGGTTGCAATCCCGTTGCCGGTCGCGGTGCGGGCGTGACACCTAGGGTTGCAATCCCGTTACCAGTCACGAAAAAAGACAAAAAGGAAAAAAAAAATTATCTATGGGAAAATGTTAAAATTTGCCCAAACTGTGCGACACTAAACAAAAAAAAGTTCCCAGATGGTTTATTCCTTAGGCAAGCAAGGAAAGCCATTTACCAATAATGGTGAGTTAATTAAATTGTGTTTGATTGCAGCAGCCAAAGAAATATGTCTAGAGAACATTGCCTTATTAAGACTACAACTCTTTCAGCAACAGCAGCTGCTCAAGGAATTGTGGACACTGAGAGCAGTATCAGTAGTAAATTTAAAAACAAGGCAAATGATTTTGAGTGGTTTTCCTCGGCTCTTGATGAGTCAACAGATTTTACTGACACTGCAGTAGTTAGTGTTTATTGGAGGAATCAGTGCCAATTTTGGCGTAAAGAATTAGCCTCTATGAATAGTCTGCATGGAAAGAATATTTTCAACAAAGACAAGAAAACACTAATTCAGTACAACCAGAAGTAGAATCTGGTAAAATGTATAACAAAAAAATGGTGATAAAAATACATGCAGAGCAGAAAAAGGCTTAGGTGGACAAATTCACAAAGTTTGTGAAAAAGACATGTTCAAAGTCTATGGTTAATCAACAGGCACCCTACAGAAATTACTTTAATCTCTCATGTTAATAAACAAGTAATGTCAGTGGTATCATTTGCTTTTGTATACTTAACCATCATCATCATCAGTTTTGTGAATTTTTTTCAGAAAAAGAAGCTGAATATCCTGACTCTACCACACAGTAGTTCAATGACTTAAGGAGTGTGGTGGAATTTTATTGCAATTATTTGAGCTCAGAGCTGAGACTGAAATTTGTCTGAACTACAAGAACCACCCTCAACTACTATTATCAAACAATGAATACCTTTTGCTATTCAGACAAATTAGCTTTTGCCACAGACTTGATAATGTTTCCTAATTAATACAATCTAAAATTACAAGGCAAAATAGTGCTTATGTGCAAAACATAATGTAGTACAATCATTTTGATGACAGCTACCATCAAGCTGCTATACATACTCAGATGCTATCAAAAGCTAAAAACAAGAAAAAATATTTCATTCCTACACAAATCTGCAGCAGATAAATTTTCTGAGCTCAAATTAGTCCCACAGTTCCAGCAGCATTTTTGGACTTGAATATAAATACAAAGGAAATATCCATATTTCGAAATCCATTTAAATTTTGCAACTGAGGAGCTTTAACTTAACTTTCAATTGAAAGTAATTAACCTGTAATGTAATGACCTTGCTAAACAGCAAAAATCAAGAGAAAAATTTAAAAGAATTCTGAAAAAGCTTTCTCAAAGTGATAAATATGCTCAATTGAAATCACATGCTTGAGGGCCGGCCCGGTGGCGCACTGCTACAGTGCGCTGCTTGGGAGCGCAGCGGCGCTCCCGCCGAGGGTTCGGATCCCACATACAGACCGGCGGCTCACTGGCTGAGCGAGGTGCGGGCGCGACACCAAGGGTTGCGATCCCGTTGCCGATCCCAGTCCGGTACCGGCGCGACACTGAGGGTTGCGATCCGTTGCCGGTCACGAAAAAAAGACAAAAAGGAAAAAAAAAAAAAAGAAATCACATGCTTGAAAAGGGGAACAGATTAACTGAGTTGCAAAACCCCTTCCCTAAGGCTTGTTAAAATATAACTATTAGCTTTATTTAAAACTTATCATTATCTACCCATTCTTTCTTTTCCTGTAATTGTAAAAATTAAGTTACAGATTAACCTTAAGACCCTTTTGGGAGTTGCATGCAAAATGTTCCTGGAACTGATCCCCCTCGCCACCACCATGAAGATATCAGAAATCAAGACAATATGCCGAAATCAACTGAGGAAATGCTTGCCTTTAAAAACCCTTCCCCAACTTCTCAGGGAGACAGCTTTTCTATTGATGACTCCCTTATGCATGAGTCTATCCCTTTTTAATAAAGCACTGCTTGCCTTAAAAAAAAATCACATACTTGTGATCAACATCAACTCACAAATAACGTATTAGTACATACTGTTATATATCACAAAAACAGCACTTTACCTCTATCTAGTCTTTCTCTTGAAAACCTATAACACTAGTCTAAATAGTAAGAAAAACATCAGACCAATTCCAATGGAGGAGATCCACATCCTACAACATACTTAATAAGTACTCCTCAAAACTGTCAAGGTCAACAAAATCAAGGAAAGTATGAGAAACTGTCACAGCCAAGAGAGTCCAATAAGACACAATAACTAAATGTAATGTGGTATCATTGACGGGATCTTGGAACAGATAAAGAACATTAGGTAAAAACTAAGAAAATCTGAATAAATGGTAGACTTTAGTTAATACTATGTCAATATTGGTTCACTCATACACTTCTAAGATGGTAGATGGGAACTCTATACTATCTGCTCAGTTTTTCTGTAAATCTAAAACTGTTTTTAAAAATAAAGTCTATTTATAAAAAAAAAATCATGGGCCGGCCCGGTGGCGCACTGGATAAGTGCGCCACTTGGGAAGTGCGGCGGCGCTCCCGCCCGAGGGTTCGGATCCCACATACAGACCGGTTCCCGCTCACTGGCTGAGCGAGGCGCGGGAGCAACATCGAGGGGTGCAATCCCGGTGCCGGTCCCCGGGCCGGGCCGGGGTC
>NW_007726964.1:209207-215775 GCF_000696425.1 Galeopterus variegatus
CGGTACGGGGGCAACACTGAGGGTTGCGATCCGTTGCCGGACACGGAAAAAGACAAAAGACAAAAAAAAAAAATCATACGTTGGTGGACATTAATAGAACTTGGCTGTACCTGCTGTATGAAAAGACATTTTCAAAGATGACTATGTAAAATCTTTTTACAAATCAGTTTTAACAAATGAACATTTGCATTCAATTGTGATAATAAACACTAACTGCAAGCCCCAAGTAAGCAAAATGTTATTACCCCAGAAAAGAATTTTTCTTCTCATTAGTAATTATGTATTTTTAAAAATTACAGTTATTACTGGATCTTGAATTTGATCAATAAAAAATTTCTACAAATTTGTGTTCTCGTTATACAAGTATCTCCATAACACCTTCAATTTTGCTTCTTGGGCTGCACAGCCTATTTACAAAGAGTTTGCCAATTTCTGGTGCAATTGAAACAAATTGACCATGTAACTACTGAAGCTGGGTGAAAAGTACATGGGGATTCAATACACTTTCTACTTTGGGATGTGTTTGAAATTTATCATAATAAAATCTGAAAACTAAAAAATGTATCATTAAATATATTGAAATTTTTTCTTGAAAGATTGGCAGGCAAGTTCAATCAAGCCTCATGGAATTTTATATAAACTGTACCAAAGCACAGAAAAAAGTGGTGTACTTCCCTATGTCTACCAGAGTAATCTCACCATAATACAAAACCCAACAAGAGCCCATGTTTAAAAATTAAATTAAAGGTCAAATATGCAAATATAACATGCACATAGATGCAAAATTACTTAACAAAATATTAGTAATCAAAGTCAGTATCCTATTTAAGAAAACGTCACATTATACAAATAAAGATTTACTTTAGATTTTACACTATTTATTTTTTTGTGCACTGTAATAATTGGTTAAACAGAAAACATTTTAAAAGATACTGAAAGTGTCATTTCAAATACTTTTAAAAATAACATCACTACTGATAAAAGCTATTTGATGAGTTAGGAAAGATGATCAGGCAACAGATCCTTTACCTGTCTTGACCAGAAAGTTTCAAACATCAGACAGTTAAACAGTAGAGGTATGATATGGATTGTGTTCTCCAAGTTTTATTTATTAGTAGCTTGATCTTCACTGTGATTGTTAAGAGGGTGGGAAATCCTATTATGATAATTGAAAGAAGGGGCCTTGAATAGGTGATTAGATTCTGAGGACCATGCCTAATGAATGGATTAATAATGGTGGTCACGGGCGTGGTTCTGAGGGCTTTAAATGGACGGCATGTGAGAGTCTCTCTCTCACTCTCTCTCTGCTCAGCCATTTTGCAATGTGATACCCTGCATCACTGAAGTCAACTCCAAAGAAAGCTCTCACTAGATGTGTTCCTGGACTTTGGACTTCCCAGACTCCAAAACTGTAAGCAATAAATTTTGTTTTCTTACAAAGTACTCAGTCCTAGATAATTTGTTAGAAGCAACGGAAACTGACTAATATAGAAAATTGGTACTGGAGAAGTGGGGTATTGCTTATAATAGATACTTGAAAATGTGGAAGCAGCTTTGGAACTGTGTAATGGGCAAAGGATGAAAGAATTTGAAGGAGCAGGCTAGAAAAAGCCTAGCTGCTGCTGTGAGTTTAGAAGATAAAGAAAACCAGGGAAGGTTTAGAATGTTTTACAGACTGGTTAAATGGTGGTGACAACACTATTAGAAATATGGACAGTAAAGGCCATTCTGGGAAGATCTCAGATGTAAACGTGAAGAAGTTTATTGGAAACTGGGGCAAAGATCAACCTTGCTATGATATGGCAAGGAACTTGGCTACATTCTGTTCATGCCCAAAAGTTTAATGGAATGTGGAACTTAAAGTGCTGAACCAGGGTATCTAGCAAAAGAAATTTCTAAACAACAAAGTATTCAGGAAGCTACATGGCTACTTGCAATGACCTGCAATGAATTATGGTGGCAAAGGATACAACATAATGTCAAAATTTATAATTAAAAGGAAAGCAGAACATAAAGATTTGGAAAATCTGCAGCCTGACCATGTGGTAGAGAAGCAGAGAACATTTTCAGGAGAACAGTTCAATGGTGTAGCCTGGCTACCATTTGCTAAGTAGATTAGTAAAGAAGAAGGGGGTTATCAAGAGAAGGGAAAAAAAGACCTTGAAGGCATTCCAGAGATCTTGGAGGGTCTTCCCAGAGGACTAGGGAGACAGAAGGGTCTAAGGAAATAGGCCTGAGGCGTCCTCAACAGTCTCTCTGCCTAGGGCCACTTCAGGAAACTGCTTCCAGCCCCAGCACCCCAGCTGCTTTGGCTGCTCCAGCTCTGGCTAAATTGGCCCCAGGTGTGTCTGGACCCATAGCTTTGGAAGATACAAGCCTGAAGGCTTGGCTGCATCCATGTGGTATTAAGTTTGCAGGCTCCCAGAACGCCAGAACTGTAGAGGCTTGGGAGCCTCCACCCCTATTTCAAAGGATGTATGAAAAGCCTGGGGGCCCAGGAAGAGATCTTTTCCAGGGACGGAGTCACCACAGACAGTGTTGACTAGAGCAATGCCGAGCAGAAAGGTGGGACTGGAGTTACAGCAAAAAAAACCCACACCAGCATCATGCCTAGTGGAGTTGTGGGAGCAGGACTGCCATGGAGATCCCATAACTGTAGAGCTACCAGTGTGCAACAAAAGCCTGTGAGATTTAAAGCCTGGCCTCAGACCAGGAAAGCCAGAGAAGCAGAGTTGCCTGAGGACTAGGAGACCCAACCCCAATACCAGTGTACAGAGGAAATCGAACATGGAATTAAAGTACATGATTCACCAGCTCTGAGATTTAATGCCTACCCTGCTGGGTTTCAGACTTGTTTGGAACCTGTTACACCTTTCTTTTGTCCTACTTCTCCCTTTTTGAATGGTAATATGTACCCTGTACTTGCCCCACCATTGTATCCTGGCAGTAGACAACTTGTTTTGATGTCACAGATGGGATTGTGAACTTTGTACTTGGTAGCTGAAACAAGTTAAGACTTTGGGAGTGGAATGAAGGTATTTGCCTGTGAGAAGGACATAAACTTTGGGGGCCACAGGTGGAATGATATGGATTGTGCCCCCCAAGTTTTATGCATCAGTAGCTTGATCCCCACTGTGACTGTTAAGAGGACGGGAAATCCTATTATGGTAAGTCAAAGGTGGGACCTTGAAAAAATGATTAGATTCTGAGGACCATGCCTAGTGAATGGATTAATAATAGTGGTCATGGGCGTGGTTCTGAGGGCTTTAAAAGGACAGCATGTGAGACTCTCTCTCTCTGTTCAGGGATTTCACAATGTGATACCCTGTGTTACCAAAGTCACCACCAAAGAAAACTCTCACTAGATGTATTCCATGGACTTTGGACTTCCCAGCCTCCGAAACTATAAGCAGTAAATTTTGTTTTCTTACCAAGTACCCAGTTCCAGGTATTTTGTCATAAGCAACAGAAACAAATTAATACAAGGTATATCCACTGAAGTTTAACATTAAAAAAAAAAAACCAACAAAGATGAAAAACCTATTATTCCACACTATCCTGACAAACTTAGCCAATTCCATTTTTTGTATTTTGCAACATCTACATATTAAAGTTTTCTTATGCATAAGTTTCTTCTGAACCTATGTTTGGGGGGTTGAGGATATGGCTTTACTGATCATCAGGCTCCATACAGAGAGATATGCCATATTGTTATGAGAAGACTTAATATTCCAAAATAAAGCAATCAAGAAATCCACCAATTAAAGCAATGTAAGTGAAAATTACAACTGTAATATTTAACAGTGCAGAGCTAACTCTATCTTCACCCTGAAAATTTTTAAGAATGAGCACAAAAATATTTTAAAAGGAAAACAATAAGACTTGCCTTACCAGATATCAAAACACAGTTGTCCCTCGGTATTCGTGGGGGATTGTTTCCAGGACTCCCAGTGAATACCAAAATTATTTAAAATGATGTAATATTTGCATATAACATACCTACATCCTCCTCGATACTTTTAATCATCTCTAGATCATTTATATGAAGGTTCTTCAAAAAGTTCATGAAAAGATTCATATTATCTTTTAATTTTATTTTTCCACCTACTTTCAAGTACCTTCACAATACCTATTACAGTGTAAATGCCACATAAATAGTTTTTATACTATTTCATTTAGGGAATAATGGCAGGAAAAAAGTCTGTACATGTTCAGTATTGACACAATCATCCTTTTTTTGGTCAATATAGGTTTACTGATTGTAACATACCACTCTGGTGCAGAATGTTGATAGTGGTGGGCGGGGGGGGGCTGTGCAGGGGGCATACGGGAACTCTACTTTTCATTGAATTTTCCTGTGAACTTAAAACTGCTCTAAAATATAAAGTCTATAAAAAAATATATATATTTTTTATATATATAAAATAAAAAATATATATTTTTATTCTTTCCTTCTCTTTTTTTCAATACATGGTTGATTGAATACACAGATGCAGAACCCAAAAATATGGGAGGCCAATTATATATGAAAAACTATAGAAATTAAAATATGATTTTAGCACAGGAACAAATAACAAATCAATATAATAGTACAGAGCTCAAAGAGAAATGCATGTTCATATGGTAATTTAGTCTATGGTATACAGGCCATTTCGTTCACTTCATGAGGAAAAGATGGACTTTTCTATAAATGGCAATGGGAAAACTGGCTGCTTATTTTGGAAAAAAAAAATTGCACTTCATATGAAAGAATAAATTCCTAGTGACTCAGAAGTAGATTCCCCTCTTCCAAAAAAATGAAAATATAAAATAGTTAAAGAAAATATAGGAAAATATTTTTATAATCTTGGGCATGGGGAAGATATTCCTCAATAAGAATCAAAATGAAGAATCTATAGGTTAGACTACATCTAAATTTGAAAATTAAATAAACAGACAAGCAATAGTCAAGAGAATATATTTCCAACTTATATAACAGAGGATCGATATCCAGAATCTATTACCATCAACAAATCAATTTTTAAAAAGTTTAAAAAATGGGATAAGCAATGTGTAAGTTGTACAAGAAATGTATAAGAAATACGAATTACTATTAACCATATGAAATATGCTGAACCTCCTAAGTAATCAAGGAAATACAAGTTAACGCAGTAACACCTTATTTCCCCTTATTTCTTATTTCAAATAATTACAATTTTCAGTATTTGCCAAAAATATGGTGAAAGAAAACATATATTGCCCAATTAGAGATAATGCAAATTTGTAAAAAAAACTTTTTTTACAAGGCAATTTGGTGCTATCAATCAAAACGTCCAATGTGCATACCATCTGACCTAGAAATTCCAAAGTTCAGAATTTATTCAAAAGAAATACTCTTGCATGTACTATAAGCATGGTTAATTCCATATCAAGGGCAGCAAATGTACAATATAGGTCTGGAACACTACAGATAACAAGCAAGCTGACAAAGACTATTAATGAGGTCTCAGGAGCCAATATGAATATGATTCCACTGGCCAAAGGTGTCACAGTTTGAGCATCAATAAGATGTTCAAAGGACTGAAATACATCAAATAGGCTTTAAGCCCATGAGTTCAAACTGATATTGCCCCTAAACTGGTCACCCTTACAAAATAAAAGGAAATTAATTCCTTATTTTGAAAACTGGTAAACACAAGGAAAAAATTAATCATTTATCCTGTCCTTCCTATGTGAACTGTACCAGTGGGTAATCTGTTAGTAAATACAGGAATATTCTTCTTTACAGAAGTATTCCAGTCACTATAATAAAGAAGGTATGACTGCACTGAAATTTCACCATTTTACAACCCTTAATAAAGTAATGGATTGAGACATACTGAGCACAAATAGCTGGTAACATAACAGAGTTAACCAGACATTAGCCTCCTGATAGAAGAACAAAACATTGCCTTTCAAGTAGTCCCCACCCCTAATTGAACTTGAATTTAATCAAGCCTCTATGCCTAACCACCAATTTTCAAAAATACAAATGAGAGAGAAATATGTTAAACCAAAACACAAAGCCAAAAATCAGCAAAATCCAGGTTTCTTCAACCTGGAGACAAAAGAAAACAGAAAATGGAAACTCTGGATTGAGCGACTAAAGATATACCTGAACTTAAATTTTGAAATGCCAAAACTAAGGTGTTTATGGGTACACACTTGGGAGATGAAATTACAAAGGAAAGCAGGAAAATGTTACCGTAAAAGGACACTAGAAAAACACAGCAAACTGGATATATAGTTTGAAAAAGAAAAACTCCTCTCTACTAGCAAAAGAATATAAGTTTTAAAACTGGGCCAATATTCATCTATTGAATTCAAAATCACAGTAAGAATATATCTCTAAGAAATACAGATGGGTAGGGCCGGCCCGGTGGCGCACGGCGGCGCTCCCGCCCGAGGGTTCGGATCCCACATACAGACCGGTTCCCGCTCACTGGCTGAGCGAGGCGCGGGAGCAACACCGAGGGCTGCGATCCCGTTGCCCGTCCCCGGCCCAGTACGGGGGCCACACCGCGGGGTGCGACCCGGTGCACGACACGGG
>NW_007726964.1:216042-217978 GCF_000696425.1 Galeopterus variegatus
TGCAAGGACAGCCCATCCGCCCCCCAATCAACACAAGACAAAAAAAGAAATACAGATGGGTCAAAGATTTGTATTGTAGCATAATTTATATAAGTAAAATGAAATGTATTTCTAACAAGAGAACAGTAATAAATTATAAGGGCATTCATGCAATTAAATACTGAACAGACAAAAAATAAGAGCTAAGATTTGGAAAACTCTGAAATAATTCAATGCAACTGATTATACGTATATCCTATGATCTATTAATTTCACTGCAATGTAGATCCCTGGAAGAAATGTGTGAGCATATGTTCCAAAATCCATATGAAAGAATATTCACAGCAATATTGTTCATATTAGTGAAAAAGTACGAACCCAAATGTCCATTACGTGATGAATGAACAAAATTTGGCATTCCATACAACAGAATACTATTGAGCCACAATAAGAAATGAAGTCCTGAAACATGCTATTAACATGAATGAATGTTGAAAACATGCTAGGTGAACGAGGTCACCAAAAAACCCCACATATTGTATGATCCCATTTATGTGAAATGTCCAGAATAGGCAAATCCATAGAGACAGAAAGTAGATTAGTAGTTGACAGGGGCTAGGGTTAGGGTGAGTTTGGAAATAATTACTAAAATTAGTTCAGGGTTTCTTTTGGGGGTGATAAAAACATTCTAAAATAAGGTAGTGGTGATGATTGCACAACTCTGTGAATACATTAAAAAGCAGTGAATAATAAAATAAAATAAAGAAAATTTGTTTAAGAATCCACTTTGACAAATTTTTCCAAAAAGTTAAACATTTCATACATATGTCCTTTACCAACAGAAATAAACATAGAAAGGGCACAATTATAATCTGAATTACTTTTATCAATGATACAATGTTTCACTGTTGATTTGCTTCCTCAGATCCATTATTGCAATTATCTCAATAATTAACAGATCATCTTTATCTCAAGTAACACTTTATAAAGGTCTACTAAGCAGAATTAAAGATCAAAAGATACCTATTTATGAAATAACTAGAAATGGCAATGAGCCTGCTACTATGAAAGTAATTTAAAGCTAAAAGGGGGAAAAAAACTTTATTACCATCATTCTTTAATCACGTAAATTATCATAGTACATAAGTTGGCACAAAAACTTTAGTTATAGCTGTCACAGAATTTCTATTCAATGGCTACAATAAAAAATTGGGGGGGGGAGGCAATTGAGGTTCAATCGCATAAAAACGGAACAGCTTTTAAATGACACAGTCATCAATGTGGCAATTTTTTTATTAACCTCTAAATTGACTTCCACAAGCAAAGTATCAAACTCCCAGATCATTTAAGTATTCTGAACAAGCACTGGTATATACCTAATTTTACTCACACTTGTTCAAAAATGTTTGCAGATTTACACATCAGTATAAAAAACTCTTTTTAAAAAAACCAAGGTAGGGCCGGCCCGTGGCTCACTTGGGACAGCGTGGTGCTGACACCACCAAGTCAAGGGTTAAGATCCCCTTACCGGTCATCTTTAAAAAAAAAGAAGAGGTTGGATCCAATCAAGATGGCAGAATAGACGGTCCACAACATCACTCTCTCCCACAAATCAACCAATTTACAACTATAAAAATGTAACATCAGCCAAGCCAGGACTGCTGGAGGTCAGGGGAAGGCGAGGAGAGACCTATGGAGTTCATGAAGGCAGGAGAAACTACAATGAGAGAAAGAAAAAGCTGCTCTGAGCGTTTCGGGCCGTGGCTGCTTTAAGGCTCGAGGTGATGAGCACATGGAGCAGGAGCCGGCAGAATCCGCAGCTGTGCCCTCCAGATGGAGTGGCTTGGAGGCAGCAGGAGAGAAGAGGGCCTTGGTGGCCCCCAGGACAGCAAGACCACTAATAGGGTTCCCATGGACCCACACACAAGCGAGGAGCCAGAACAACTGAAAAAAGGGA
>NW_007726964.1:218417-219921 GCF_000696425.1 Galeopterus variegatus
AGAGAAGGGGACTGGACCCTCCTCTCAAAACCAGGTAGGCTGTGCCAGCACCTTGGGGCCACCCAGGGACCCGGGGTATGGAGTTGGGGACTGGACCTCTCTCCCACAACCAGGCACACCATGCCAGCCCCTTGGGCCCCACCCAGGGACCCAGGGCATAGAGAAGGGGACCGGACCACCCCTCCACAACGAGGCACAACATGCCACCACCTCGGAGCCCATCTGGAGAGCTGGGACATGGAGAAAGGGATCGGACCACCCTCCCACAACCAGGCACACTGACCCAGCGCCTTGGGGACCACCCAGGGACCCGGGGTATGGAGTTGGGGACTGGACCTCTCTCCCACAACCAGCAACACCAAGCCAGCACCTCGGGGCCCACCCATGGTCCCCGGACATGGAGAAGGGGACCAGACTAGCCTCTCACAACCAGGCACACTGTGGCAGCGCCTTGGGGCCCACCCAGGGACCCGGGGTATGGAGTTGGGGACTGGACCACTCTCCCACAACCAGGCACAACATGCCAGCTACTCGGAGCCCACCCAGGAAACCGGGGCAAGGAGAAGGGGAATGGTCCTCTCTCCCACAACCAGGCACAGCGTGCCAGTGCTTCAGGGCCCACCCAGGGACCTGAGGCATAGAGAAGGGGACTGGACCTCTCTCCCACAACCAGCAACACCAAGCCAGCACCTCGGGGCCCACCCATGGTCCCCGGACATGGAGAAGGGGACCAGACTAGCCTCTCACAACCAGGCACACTGTGGCAGCGCCTTGGGGCCCACCCAGGGACCCGGGGTATGGACTTGGGGGTTGGACCTCTCTCCCACAACCAGGCACACCATGCCAGCCCCTTGGGCCCCACCCAGGGACCCAGGGCATAGAGAAGGGGACCGGACCACCCCTCCACAACGAGGCACAACATGCCACCACCTCGGAGCCCATCTGGAGAGCTGGGACATGGAGAAAGGGATCGGACCACCCTCCCACAACCAGGCACACCATGCCAGCACCTTGGGCCCTGCCCAGGGACCCAGGGCATGGAGAGGGGGACCAGACCACCCTCCCACAACCAGGCACAGTGAGCCAGTGCTTTGGGGCCCACACAGGGACCCAGGGTATGGAGTCGGGGACCGGACCACCCTCCCACAGCCAGGCACAACATGCCCGCACCTCGGAGCCCACCTGGGGACCTGGGGCATGAATAACGGGACTGGACCTCTCTCCCACAACCAGGCACAACATGCCAGCACCTTGGGGCCTGCCAGGGGACCCAAAGCAAGGAGAAGGGGACCAAACACAGCCCACAACCAGGCATACGGCCAGTGCCAAGGAGCATGCCAAAAACAGCACCCCCACCACAGTCACCACAATAACCATGGCGCTGCAAAAGCACCTAGATGCCACAACCACCACACAGATGGTCCGCCAACCACTGGAGTGCATTCACCAGCAGAGACAAAGAAAAGAAGAGGATGTCTCTTTCCACAAAACCCATTTCAGAGTG